>NC_143481.1:47530195-47832695 GCF_027475165.1 Benincasa hispida | reverse complement strand
TTGTCAGAAAAAGATCATTTTGTCATTTTCCCTCAAGACATGGTTCACATGGAGGTAAAGGACTATCTCCTAACTAACTTAGATGATCGTTATTTTACCAATCTCTCAATCCTATAGAGATTAATGTGACCAAGTCTGAGGTGCCAAAGATAGGCGTTAGGAGAAATTTTTCGTTTTTTATTTTGAGTCTCAGCTGTTTTAAACATCTCTATATTTAGAATGGCCTTTACTTCAATTGGTTTAATATGTACAAGTTAGTTTTTAGTCTTGCAGAATAAATATGAACACCTCTTGAAAAAACAAACACTTCATTAGATTTAAAAGATATTCTGTACATTTTTTCTAGCAGATAGGAAATGGAGATTAAGTTTCTTTTCAACTTAGGTATATAATACACATTCCTAAGTAAGATGAAAGACTCTCCAAAAAATAGCTTGACATCTCCCACTGCATGAGTTGAAATGACTTCACCCATTCCCACCTTAAAAGTCATTTCCTGTTCAGAAAGTTCTCTCCAAGAACTAGTTTCCTGTAGAAAAGTACAAACATGATTACGGCGCCTGAATCTAATATCCAGGTTAGGTGAGTATTCTCCACTAGACATGTTTCAACTAATAGTAAATCTGATTTACACTACTACAAAATCTACATTACTTGACACTTGTAGTTTTTAATTACTTGACGTTTCTGTGGAAAAAAACGTCAAGTAATATGACTTTGGACAAAAAAAATGTAGAGTAAAAGGGTTAAAAAAGCGGAGATTGACGAAATATTTTAGATATTTTCATGCGAACTAATAACTGGCAGAAATGACAGTTATTATAAGCCTTTTATTTAGAATTATGAGGGCTAATAAGTAGAAAATGCGGTGATAATACTTAGAATTTGCGAAAAATTGAGTTTTACGTCGATTAGCACCTAAATCCTCACTGACCCCAATATTATGCGTTACTCCGTACCAAAGTGTCTATTTTTGTAGCTATCGCAGGAATCAAACGCATGCGTTGGAAATAAGCAATCGTAGACAAATGCATGCGCTGAAGCCAGGAGACCGCAAAGACAAATGCATGCGCTGAAAATCGAGCTATCGCATAGACGAATGTATGCGGTGATCGCATGCATCCATCGCATAGACGAATGCATGCGGTGATCGCATACATCCATCGCATGGAAGTTGCGGTGATTGAATACGCCCATCGCATGGAAGTTACAGTGATCATTTGGAGATTGCGGCCACGGAGTGACAACCATAATAGAAGGGCGATCGCAAGATGGGTAGAATACGTTGATACTTCAGCTAGATCAAGCTCGGATGCATACCTTGGGAGTATCAACAAGATAAGACGATGTGACATTGCCCATACCATGACAAAGGCAGCAGTGAGACATAACGCAATCATGATAGCTGTCGGCATTTAAACTCTATAAATAGCCCCTTGGACCTTCATTTCAAAGCATCCGAACTTCTGCCTCAAGGCAGAGGTTTGCGATCACAGATGAGAGCTTAAGCAAGATTTTCAGTGAGAATTTGTCACCTCCACAAACCAAACCGAGTGACGATCGGAGCTTTCACTGGAGATAAAGCTCGAGAGAGACATCTCCACCACTCATCCATGGCACCATCAGCAGCCTTGACGCAGAGTCCTTCATTTCTCCTCTAACCTATATATTGTATTACATTTTAGCTTAAGATATTAAGACAGTTTGTAATCAATGCATATCTTGATTCCTTCAATGCCATCTTCTTCATCATCTTTATCTTTATCATAATTTACCTTCATTGTTTATTTATCAAAGGCAATGACATACTTAATCGTGTAGCCTAGAGATAGTATGCATGTAGCCACCCACCGAGAGGTATGCATTGTGCGAGTATAGTGAGTTAATCCTCTTTGCTTGGTGAAAAGGTTGTAGCAACGCTTGTCTATGAGTTGTTGCAATACTTGTCTATAAGTAATTACCACGTCTAACTGCCTGAGAAGGTAAGAGATGGAATGCATTAAAGAAAAGTATGCATTGTTCCTAGAGATAGGCACAATCTTATGCTCGACGTAACCATGCACTATAGAGATATAGTCATGCGGCTGACCACCGAGAGGTGTGCGATGCGTTAATGTGACGAGCTGGGATTACTCAAGCGATTTAAGATGATAAACATTACTATGCATTAATGGTTGTTGTGTATATACCTATTCTTATCCCAAGTCTTCTATTGCTTAATCTGTCTAGTTAGGAGTAGGAGTAGTGTGTAAATCCATTAAACTTCTTCTTTTCATTTTTATCGTCTCAAACGCATTGCTTCACAAGCATTATTGAGTGAAAAGTCCCTGTGTTCGACCTCGAATTACCCGAGAAATTTACGTTCGCGTTATACTTGGCGCGAGCGTAAGAAAACTTGTGATAGGAACGTATGGTCATTGCATACTAGATTAACGCATTTTCATTCCAACGCATGACTCAGACGCATGGGCCTAAACGCATAGCTTAAGCCATGTCTAACGCATGATTATGTGCAATAACCCCATCATCCGTTCCTTTTATTCCAACAAGAACCTTTAATTAACACGATTTTTGTCTCAAGTAATATAAGGTCTTACTTGAAACGTTTCACGTGTCAAGTATAAGAAGCTTTTACGTGTCATTTTTTTTGTGTCAAGTAAAAGGGTTAAAAAAACGGAGATTAACGGAATATTTCGGATATTTTCACGCGAACCTTTACTTGACATGATTTTCGTGTCTAGTAATATAAGGTCTTAGTTGACACGTTTCACGTGTCAAGTATAAGAAGCTCTTACTTGACATTTTTTTCGTGTCAGGTAAAAGGGTTAAAAAGCGGAGATTGATGGAATATTTCAGATATTTGATAGGCCTCCAATTTGGTAGGTGATCATATCGCATTTAATAGGCGATCATATAGCATTGGGTAGGCAATCGTATAGCATTTTGTTAATCAGAGATCGATGTAGCATTTGATGGCAATTGTATAGCATTGGGTAGGTGATCGTATAGCATTTTGTTACTCAGCGATCATGTAGTAGAGCTAAGCAATCGTGTAGCCGAGCTCAGCGATCGTGTAGTATTTAGTAGGCGATCGTATAGCATTGTGTAGGCGATCGTATAGCATTTTGGTACTCAGCGATCGTGTAGCAGAGCTAAGCGATCGTGTAGTCGAGCTCAGCGATCGTGTAGTATTTGGTAGGCGATTGTCTAGTGTTACTCAGCGATCGTGTAGAGACTTTATTTTTTACTAAGCAATCGTGTAGAGACTTTAATTTTCATTTCCCTCTCAAATTTGGTTTCCCTCCTACAAAAATTATCAAATAAAATAGCATTTCCCTCTCTCATTTCATTTCCCTCTCTCAAAATAAGAACTCTTTCTCTCCTCCTTCACCATTTCACTCACGACCTTCCCCTTTCCCCTAATTTTTTTCTTCTTTTGTGTGCCCTAGCCGTCATCAGCCTTCATTCTCCCCTCGCCTCCATTCGCGCCGCTGTTATTGAGTTTTTCATTCCATCGTTTGCTCAGTTGCGTCAACCCTCTTCCTCGTCATCTGCTTAGTTCCCTCGTCGTTTGCTCAGCCATGCCAGCCGTCCAGCTGTGCACGTCGTTCGCGAGTCTTCAGCCCCGTCCAGATTTGTAGCCGAATGCCCCCAACTGCTTCCGTCATTTCAGCCACGCCCAGATCTGTAGCCGAACGCTTTCATCGCTTCTGTCGCTTCCATCGCTTCATCTCTACGCAGATCTGTAGCCGAATGCCCCCAACCGCTTCTGTCGCTTCAGTCAAGTTGGTCCAGCCAAATCTGCTTGTTGTCATCGACGTCATCCATGTCTTTGTTGAGGTCTAGCTTTTTAATAGATCTATTCAAGTGTGGGCTTCACTCTATCTCATCAGATCTATACTCCATCTCGCTGGAATCTTGTATTTTTTGGTAAGGTTTTGGTAAGTTTGGTGAGTTTTTTTATTACTTTAGTGGGTTTCTTGGAAATTTTTTAATACCCATAAGTTTTTTTTATCCAAATTGAGTGATGCTCTTTGTGATTTGGCTTTAGATTCAAGATTCGGAGAACATTAATGTGTTGTCCAACAGGTTGATATTGATTTCAGTAAGATTTTCCCATAAGTTTTTTTTACCCAAATTGATTGATGCTCTTTTTGATTTGGCTTTAGATTCAAGATTCGGAGAACATTAATGTGTTGTCCAACAGGTTGATATTGATTTCAGTAAGATTTTCCCATAAGTTTTTTTTACCCAAATTGATTGATGATCTTTGTGATTTGGCTTTAGATTCAAGATTCGGAGAACATTAATGTGTTGTCCAATAGGTTGATATTAATTTCGGTAAGATTTTCGATAAGTATATGAGGTATATCTTGTTTGCTGTTTGATATTGGGTTTGTTCCATTGTTGCCCACAATATTTTGGTTGGTGTTGGTGGTTTTACTTGAAAATTTTTGAACACTCAATAAGTTTTGACATTAACTTAGTAATACTTGTCACTTTTTTGGTGTTAGATTGAAGTGTTGGAAGGAGTTGAGTTGCTGTCCAATAGGTTTGAGACCGATTTTGGCAAGGTTTTGGTAAGTTTGGAGGTTAGTATTAATAGTTCTTTGTTACCCATTGAAGTATTGGTCTAAGAATTGAGTTATTTTCAATTTTTGATGTTCAATTCAAAGATTTCAAGGGATTGAAGCCACTATCCAACAAAGTTAACGATGTTTGGACGTTTTGATAGGTATTAAGGCCTTGAAACTCTTTTGGAATTATTATATAGTTGCTGGAATTTGCGTTTTGTAACCACTGTTATTGAACTTTTCGTAGGTTGGATTACGTTGTTGTATTTTAACACTTATTTATATGTTTTGACATTTGATGTTATCGCCCTTTATTCTATTTTGCAGGTTGACTTGCTATGGCTTGCCTAACCCTTAGTTCTCGATCTTTAGACTTCAAAGCTCAATGTATAGATTGAATAATGTATTTTGTTGAGAGGTTATTTATTAAACAATTTGTCACTTTTGTGTTTGTTGAAAGTTGAGTTTTGTATACAAAAGCAATAGTTGAGATTTTATTTTGTGCATGTACATGTGAAAGAGAAATATTGTTGTAATTTGTGAGAAGTGTTCATAGTCGAACATATGGATTTTTAGTGAATATATTGAATTGATAGATCTTAAATATATAATGTTTATTTATTTGATGTAATTGTATCGTTGAAATACAAGGTAGAAAATGAGAATATCGATTGGGGCATTTAATTTGAAAACAAAAAGACATATACTTGGCACATAAAAAACGTCAAAGAGTATCACACTATACTTGACACTCGAATAAACTTGACATACCACCAATCTCAAGTGTATTATCTTACTTGACACGAAAAATGTATAAAGAAACATATTACTTGACGTTTTTTCGGAGTCAAGTTATCACACTATACTTGACACTCGAATAGTTGACGCTTTTATAAGTGTCAAATATACCCTTTACTTGACATTGGAAAAACATCAAGTAATCAAATTTCTGTAGTATGTTACCTTGTTTCGCCTTTTCTGCTTTCTTTTCCACCAAATATTTTGGGTAGTTACGCTTCCAGTGCCCATCATCTTCGCAATGGAAACACTTTCCTTTGGGAGTCTGTTTTTTGTTTTTGTTTTTCTTAGCAGTGGTTTTCTTATTCCCTTTACCCTTCTTCTTCATTTGTACAGATTTATCTTTTGAAGAAGAAGGAGCAGACTTCTTGTTATCAGTGGGTCTTGTTCCAAACGTCGACCCATTAAAAAACTTCTTAGATCAAGAAATAATATTTACTTCTTTTTCCTTAAGTTTCATCATAGATTGATATGTCTGTAACTCGTTCAACAATGTAGTCAAATTATAAATGGTTTTTTTCATAACAGCATTGGTTCTGAAAGGCAGATACTCTTCGAGAGAGATTCTAATATCATACTTACTTGACTTATCTCATCTATCATTGCCCCACGAGCCGAGAACGTGTTCTCTAACGTTGGAACCATCTTTCATGCCAGTACTATAGACATACTTAATGGCTTTATGTCGAACAAAGGATGACAGTTGCCCGAACATCTCCTGAAACTACGCCATTATCTCATGGGCGGTGGGCATTATCTCATGTTTCTTATTAAGTACATCAGATACACTTGCTAAGATGTAAGCCCAAGCCTTTTCGTTAGTCCTAACACATTGATCATAGATGTCCCAAACATTTCGATTCGCTGTTGTACTAGAAATCGGAGGACATTCCTCCGTCGCTAGCAGTTGTATAATTGAATTCGACATTGCTGAAAAAATTAAACAAATTCTATTAAAATTTATACATCTAAATCCGAATTTAGAAAAATAATAAAGTACCCAAAAATCTTTATTTATTTGCAACGATACTTTAATGATTTAGAACAATTGCTACCATGGGGCAATCAACAATTCCTTCACTGAAGCAAGACAATTCTTGACCACATACTATATCAAAATAACTCTTTACTCCTATAGTTCTTTTGGTTATCATTTTCAGTCAATATCTTTAATAACAATTAGTAATTCTTGTAAGTATGACCTGCCATTTTCAAATTCTATAGAACGGTATGAATATGCACCCGAGATGGAAGATAATACCCAAGACGAAACTATAAGACCCTATTCATTACTGAAGCTTGTGTTGTTCTGAATCCTATATTACAACCCTCCGTGGGGATCGCTATGGTTAACGACTAGCTAGTGCTGCCTAAAAATGACAGCAGGCGCAACAAAGGAATCTCACGATTCAAACTAATGGAGGAGACCGTAGGACAATGTTGACACATTCCTTCACCCATTTATTATGAACTACTTCCCCCATTCACCTTGTTATTGACCCATGCAAACACTTTCCGAATGGAGTAGTCATGAGAAAAGCAACACGAAGCCGAGCATGGATCTCATGGTGTAAACTCTTGAGGATGTGAAAGCTAACAACTATATATCAAATATATTGTTAATCTCCCATTGAAGTTTTCTAAATGTTTTGGGTATCTATTTACGTAGGTTAAAAAAATGACTAACTTTTAAATAACCTAAGTCTATATTTGTATCCAAGTATAACATTTATATTTGGATATAACCCTACGATGTCTAAGTGTTTAAACTAGTTTTTAAACTTACACCGCTCACGCAAGCTCATAAAATCAGTTAACAATACTCAATATTTTGGTCATAATCCTCAGGTAGGAGGTGTTACTAAACCGTCAACTTAAGTACCCCCAGCCTTAGACAGGTTTATGAACCGAGTTTGTAACTAAATTTTATAAGGTAACAATCTATTTTAACAGTTAAAACTAGTTGTTAACCTAAGTGAGCATGTTGTGTATCTTTGTTATGGATTTTAAAGTCTAATTATATTTTATAACAACCTACAAAAAATACAGATGCTAGACATCCACAACATTCATCAAAGGCATTCAATATAACATTTATATTAAAAGAAACCCTATACATGCATACTATATATTATGACAATTTATAACATACCTTCAATGCATATAACATGCTTCCTACGATGAGATTTTAAATCTACATGGCATACTGTATGCACATACAAGATTTATTTAATTATATCATACATCACATGCATAAAAAATTAAACACATACTGATACAGTTTTAGTTTTGGCATTTTTAAGCAAACAAAAGTCTAAATATTACAAAAAAAAAAAAAAAAGGTAACAACTCCAAACAGCTTCCGGATTGCTCAAACAGCTCCAAAATCGGGCCCAAAAATGCCTAAACCGGATGTGAACAACCTGAACCGGGCCCATCAAAATAATTTAGAAAGTGAATTGGGTCATGTTTGAAGAAAACCGGTCAAACCAGTCAATCTTCAACAAACCGGTTCAAGAATCTCGCTTCGATAACCTGAATCTTGCTGATGGACCAAGATCTTGCTTGGTTTGAACAGGATCTCGCTCCATGTTGAAATCTCGCTCAAACTTGATCTCTCATTGCTGGTTGAAATCTCACTCAAAACAAGAGAATCTCGCTTCTTGCTTGAAATCTCACTCAAACTTGATTCAAAATCTCGCTTGAACTCGAAATCTCATTCGAAATTCCAATAGAATCTCGTTCGAACTAGAAATCTCGCTTAAACTTGATTCAAAATCTCGCTGGAACTTGGTCCAATCTCGCTGGAAACTCAAACAGTAGCTGAAGAATTGGAAATCTGCAGCTCGACCTTCTTCACTTCTTTCTTCAATTACATCCTAATTTCAACTTCTAATGACTCCATATGATTTCTAGACTCTTAAACACACATTAAGGGCCATCAATCAAGAGCTAATTACAAGAGAAACAACATAATTGAAAGGATTAAAATGCCAAAACACTGGACAAACCATATCAGCATACTATTTCATGCAGTTCATGGAAAAAACACCCACCAAACTCAAATTAACATAGTTAAGCGCTTAAATCATCTCTGATACCAATTGAAGGAATGAAATATCATGCAACAGAAGACTTCAGAATCAATAAGTACTTAAACTACATTTAATTTGAGTTTTATGCATGTTGTTCATAAGATATTCAGAAGAGGGTTTGAAACACACATTACCTTTGAAGATTTTCTTCTCAAATTCAACTGAAATCCATCAAGATAGAGCTTGAAACTTCAAGAGGACTACCACCAAGATCTTCTCTACTATGCTCAAGCTGGAACATGTGGTGGAAACACTTAAATCAAGTTGAATTGATGAAGAATAAGTGAGAGATGTGTAGGGTTTTCAGTTTTTCACTTTAGCCAGTAAAACTCAGAATGCCTTGATGATCTTCATGCATGGAACTTCTATATATAAGTAGAATTCATGTAAATATACAGGGTTGCATGGTGGACAACTCCAGCTTGAAGATCATTATAAGAAGGTTTTGGATTTTGACAATAATCCATCAACATTTGTTAGTGGGTTTTTCCCAAAAAAATGTTAAAAAAAACCCATTAACTTAAAATGATTTCAAAAAATCTTTTCATATTTAAATTAATTTTACAAATTTAATTCAAAAAATAATTAATTTAAATAAAACTAATTTTAATTAATTTTTAGTTAAATTTTTTAATTAAAATAATATTAATTTAATATCTAAATATTAAATTTATAAAATATAAATTTCACCAATAAATCAATTTTATATTTAAATCATAATTTAAATATTAATTGATTGCCCAATTTCATTTAATTTCGATTAAAATAAATGTTTTTAATTATATCATATACAATCGATCGAAAATCCTAAAATTGAATTTGAACATTTCAAATTCATAACCCTAATTTCATACATCAGTACTCAATTTGTTATTCAAATTTAATGAGCTAGTAGAAGGACCTAATGAACCTACAGATTATGAGCTCCAACGATCTATAATTAATTCGTTAAACTCTTTAATCGAATTAATTACTATTCGTTAACTATCAAGACACATTACTATAGCTCGATAGTTGCACTCTTCTCATTGTAGATATATTTCTATCCATATAAACCATAATCAGTAAGTCAATCCTTCACAGGTCGTTCGTAATTACAGTTGGACCAAAATTACCGTTTTACCCCTGTAAATACATCTTGTTCCTTAATTACCCATTGACCCTCCAATGAACAATTTGATTCATAATACTACTTATGAATCATATCTCTCTCTATTATGATAAGGCAGGTTCAAGACCTGGAATTAGCACTTAAGGGAACAACCTATTTACTAATCCTAAAATGGGTAGGAGTGAATTCCATCTTGCAGGGTTGTGTCCCCAGCTATTCATCCGGTCTTATCCCCAAAATGGAAGACTTATTGAGCAGTGCTGTTGGACTACTCTCACCCATGCAGATCAATGGATAATCTTGAATAAACAGGAGTTCATAGCTAGCTCAGGATTAAGATCGAGTTATCCTAGGTTACTTACGTATGAAATAGTCAGCTTTAATAGTAAATGGTCATTATAAAGAAAAGTGACTATTTCGTGGTCCAGTCTATATGCAAACTCATTGCATAGGATGCCGCCACTCACATGTCTCTACATGAATGATCTGTGGATCACGTCATCTTTATTACCTATACAAAATGGGCCGCATCCAATAGTTACCAGGATGAGATACCCAATTTCATCCATTTACTTATAGACCATTTAGGCTATATACTATTAACTTAATCATATTTATGTCACCACATAAAGTTAAAGTATTTATATTATAACCATGGATATGTTTATTGGTTTTTTATAATAGAATAAAAATCATCAATTTTATTGAATAAGATACTCAATAATATTTTATTGATAAATAGAATGTTTAACACAAAATTTACAAACTACGAGTTCTAAGATATTTCCAACACTTGGAATAATAGATTTGATACTGTGATCAAATCTTGTGGTTTTGATCAAAATGTTGATGAGTCTTGTGTTTATAAGAAAATCATCAACAATTCAATAGCTTTCTTAGTCCTATAAGTATATGATATCCTACTAATTGAAAATGATGTAGGTCTACTATCGAATATAAAATAGTGGCTGACGGGCTTGTTTTGGGTATTTAGATCTTTGAGAAGGGCGTAGTTTATTCTGGGTATTCAGATCTTTAGGGATCGAAAGAACAAATCGTTGGTCTTGTCTCAGGCATCATATATTGATAAGATGCATGTCAAGTATTCGTTGTAAAAGTCCAAGAGAGACTTGTTACCTTTCAAACATGTAATTGTTTTGTCTAAGGAACAGTGTCCTAAGACACCTTAAGAAGTTAAGAAGATGAGACGGATCCCCTATGCATCGTTGTTGGTAGCCTGATGTATGTGATGTTATGTACTAGACCTGACATCTGCTATACAGTAGGGTAGTCAGTAGATCTTTGTTTAATCGAGGATTAGATCACTAGACTGCCGCTAAAACCATCCTCGAGTATCTTCAGAGAACGATGGACTACATAATTGTGTATGGGTCTAAGAATTTTATCCTTATAGGATACATAGACTCTGATTTTCAGACTGATAAGGATTCCAGGAAATTCACTTCAGGATCAGTGTTTAATCTTAATGGAGGCTGTAGTTTGGAGAAGTACCAAACAATGGTACATTACTTACTCCACTATGGAGCCAGAATATGTAGTTGCATGTGAAGCTACCAAGAAGGGTGTTTGGGTCAGGAAATTCTGATTTGGAAGTAGTTTCAGACATGTTAAAGCCCATCACCCTTTATTATGATCATAGTAGTGTTGGATCAATTCTAGGGAGCCTAGGCGTCACAAATGCGGGAAGCAAATAGGGCACAAGTATCACCGGATACAAGATATTGTGCATCGAGAAGACGTGATTGTCATTCAGATAGCTTCGACGGATAACGTTGCTGATCTGTTTACAAAGCCCTTACAGCTACGGTGTTTGTAGGTCACCTAAAGAGTATGGGTCTTCGAGATAGGCCACATCTAGTTCAGAGCAAGTGGGAGATTTTGTATTAGGCGCGTATTGTATGACCTAGTTTCTTGTTTTTATGTATTTTTGTAATAGTTTGACTTCTATGATGTACGCCCACTAGCTTTAGGGAAAGTGGAAGATTGTTGGTGTTGATGTCCTAAATCTTTTGAATCTTGTAGTTTGTAATTGTACTATACAAATAATTTATTTATCTAATAAAATCTTAGGCATTTTATTTGACATTTAGTAGCATTAACCCAAAAAACTAAAAATTAAGATCCAAGGTTATATTATGAAATTTAAACATGTATGTGGTGACATACAGATGAATCATGTTTAAGTGATAACCTAAACGATTTGTAGTAGATGGATAAGGTTGGGTACCTTATCCTGGTGACACTACAAATACAACCTGCTTTGTAGTTGTTACAATTGTTGTAAAGTGCTACAAATGATTTGGTCTTGAACATTCATGTAAAGACATGTGAGGGGGGTTGCTCCATACAAAGAGTTTGTATAAGATCGAACCATGAAATGAACAGTCTCTCTATATAACACCATTGATAGAAGAGACATACATTTTCACCAGGACGACCTAAGTGACTTGATCTAAATTCTGAATGAGTTATGAACTCTTGCCTATGAAGATGATCCTTTGATATGCATGGGTGAGAGTGGCTAGTTTCCTCGACTCAATATGCCTACCATTTTGAGGATTCATCTTATTGGGGAATTGGGAATGCAGCTTCACAAGAAGGATTTACATATTCTCTATAGTTAGAGTAAGTAGAGGAATTGTTCCCCCTTAAGGGCTGATTCTGGGGCTTGAACAATGTGACACAACACCCTTTCTTGGCCTGAGAGGTGTTTGTGTTAGGGTTGATGCCCTAAACTCTCGTAGGGTCCTGTAGTTTGTAAACATCTCTATGAACAAAGGCTTGTGATGTAATAATATGAGATATTTTCTTCACTATTGTCTATGAAATATGAGATATTTTATTTGCATTTACCACAAACCAATAAACTAAGATCCCTAGTTGTCATTGTAACTTAGGCATATATGTGGAAATATATAAATGGATCATGCCTTAGTGAAACCTAAATAGTCTGTAGTATATGGATATAGGAGGGAAACCTTATCCTGGTGACACTACGGATGCGGCCCACTTTGTAGATAGTCACAAGTGTTGTGAGTGCTACAGACGGTCGGATCCTGATCATTCATGTGGAGACATGTGAATGGAGGTGTCCTATACAAAGGAGTTTGTATAAGATCGGACTACGAAGTTTTTAGTCTCGTTATATAACGCCGTTCATGACAGAGACTTTTATCTCACTAGGATGACCATAGATAACATGACTTTAATCCTGAGTGAGTTGGGAACTCCTGTCTGTGAGGGTGGTCCTTTGATTTGCATAGATGCGAGTGGCCAGATTGCCGACTGAAACCTACCACTTTGGGGATTCGTCTAATTGGAGAGCTGGGAACTCAACTACATAAGATGGAATTCACTTCTTCCTCGAAGCAGGGGTAAGTAGATAGATTGCTCCTCTAAGGGCTGATTCCGGGGCTTGAACGATGTGGCACCACACACCTTCTCATGGCCTGAGAGGTGTCCACTCATAGTAGGATTATGATGTATTGTTCATTAGAGGGATCTGTGGTACTTAAGGAGTTAGATGTAACTACGGGGGGAAAACAGTAAATTGGCCCAACTGTACTTACGAGCATCTGTGAAGGGTTATCATATTGTTGACTGGTTATATCCAATGGACACAGAAATATATCTATAGTGAGAATAGTGCAATTGTCGATCTTTAGTGGAGTGCCTGACGGTTAACAGGTGGTGGATCTCGTGACTAAAAAGCTTAGTTAGCTATTCACGTACCGTTGGAGCTTCAAGCTACAGGTCCATAAGGTCCCCTTGGTAGCTCAATAGATTCAAGTTGAGAATCAGTTTTTGGGTAAGTTTGAAGTGTTCAAATTGACAAGAGAGAGTTTAATTATATATGATATGATTAAACTGGTTCAATTATATATGATATAGTGACATGATATATGAGATACATTAATTGGAGGAATATGATATAAATATGATTTATATCAAGTAAGGGAGAAAAAGACTATGGTTTAAATATTACATATGATGTGATATTAAAACTATAGGTTATAAATATAATATGAGAAGTTAGTTATTATATTTATTTATAATTAAAAAAAAATTTACGATAATTGTGGGTCGTTTCTCCTTTAACCGTGCATGAAAGTGGGAGGTTATATTCAGTTTTCATAACTGAAGGATAAAATGAAAAATGTTTTCATTTTGTAATGGGATCGCTTAATTAAGTACACAGCTTATTCGTTTAGCTCACGAGAGACTACACGACATCCTTCAAGTGTTTGTCTAAACGATCGTGTACACGCGTCATTCTTTAACCGATCGTGTAGCATTTACTAAACAATGGCGTGACAAGCTAGATTCACTAAATGATCGTGTAAACGATCAAGCCTATTTTTTCCTAAACGATCGTGTACCTACTGAGTGTTACTAAACGATCAAGCACAAAGTCTATATGATAGATAGTTCACTCTTCCATTTGCTTGGTCATATAGTGTGATCGTTGTTTCCTCCTTCCCTCTACCAAATCCAACAGATAGTTCACTCTGAGTGGTGGTGTTCGAGAGGTTACTTGTTCATGGAGAAGAATATTTAGGATTGACTAGACGATATTCTAAACGATCGTAGAGACAACGAAAGGTGTTGATCCAAGTCTTCATGAGAGCGAGAGATCTGTGGAAGAAGAGTTCTTCAAAGGTAAGTCTCTCACTCCTTTTGTATTTAATTTCTAAAGCATGCTGTAATTTGTTAGTAGATGCATAACTGGTTTGTATGTTTGTGAATGCTTGTAATTCTACCACAATGAATGTGGATTGATCGTGCTTCCGCTCATGGGTTCTCTTTTATAAGAGTTTCTTCAATTGGTATCAGAGCCAGGTTCTAATATTCCAAATCCATTGTTGTATAGAATAGCATTTACATTCTTCGTGGGTAAAGCATGTCTGCATTATGTTTACGAGTTAAATTTGTTTGTGGATGTGGATTAATGGAGTTTCTGGGATGATTGCCTTTGGTTGTTGAATTCTTTTACATTTCAAAGTCAATTGTAAGGCCACTATTTTTTGGGCATATTAACTTGCTATCGAGTCTGTAATTCAAAGTGTTTGAGTTAGTGTGAGTCGCTCGTGATAAAGCTTCAAGGCATGGAGATGTAAGTTACTTCGAGGAAGAAGAAGACCAAACGTTGGTCCGATCGTGTAAATGATGGGGGTAAGCGATCGTTGAGTATAGGATACTCGGCTGTAAGGTAGACGCGTGTGCACTAAACAATCGTGTAGCTCAGTAAGCTTCATTGATTAGTTACTGACTACACGATGGTATAGTAAATGTTACATAACGCTTGTTATTCTATCGTTTAGACGATCATGCCTCATAGCATCATAGTCGTCTAGACAATCGTTTAGCCTTGCATTGTTTAAATTAGTGCGCTAAACGATTGAGTGGCCTCATGCTTCATCGCATTGTAAATGGTTCTTGATCGTAGCTAAGTGATCATGGTTACTCGCCCATTTTACTAAACGATCAGGGAAGACTTCACCCGGACAGTTCAAGACTCGGTTCACTTATGAACCGGTTTGCTTGATGAATTTATGTAATAGATAGAATTTATTTTCGATTTTGTAGGCTAATCATCCCGGTTCATTAGTCTTTGGTGAATGTACATAACATGTATGTTTTATTATATGTCATATGGTATTCCATATAGATGAAATCCCACCTTAGGTTATGCATTGGTCATGCATCATCTTTATATTATAAAAGTTATGATATAGTAGTTTGCATGATTAAATTACCTAAAGAGCATGCTCATAAAGGAAATCGAATACGAAGATTTCCATGAGCAGCAGAAAGATCATTCCAAATTGCAATCGTATATGAACTTTACATTTACAATCATAAACAGAAATATACGGTTATGCAAAAAAACAGAAATTACAGCATGCTATATAAAAGATTAAGGACAAGAATTTACACACTTTTGTAGACTCATCTTCGAGTTCCTTGATCACGAACGCTCGATCACAGCAACATAGCAACCCACGAACACCCTTCCAACACGACCACTACACAGCATGAACACCGCGCACTCGAACTAAGCGATCATCATAGTCACGAAATCTCGAACACCACGAATAGCCTCCACAGAACCTCGATAGTGTCAAATTGAGTATGACACCACCAAGAATGTTACCTTGGTATTCTCGGTGTGAGAATCCTGAGGGTGGGCTCTGTGTGAACTTGGTTTGAGGTAGAAGACCGGAGGAAACACAATCATGTAAATGATTGATTAAGTGAGAGATAGAAGAACCTATTGTATAAGTTAATGCCCAATCATTTAGGAAAAACCAAGCGATCGTCTAGCAAAAGCTATGCAATCGTTTAGCTCATCGCTTAGCATCACTTAGCAGAGTGTCTATCGCCTACTTACACTCCACGATGTTTAGCTAACTCTAAGTTGTCGCTTAGTAAATTTAATTTACTTAACTTTCTATGAGAATTTTTTGAGATTAGAAATCTCAAAAAAAAAAAAAAAAAAAAAAAAATTTCTTGATTACTAAAATTAAGAAAATATTTTTCCTTTTAACTCACGATTACCATGAAACCACCAATAACCTCCCACTCAATTAGTTATTAGAGAAAAAGAAATAATTATCTAATAATTAATATTATTATAAATATAAATGATAACCAACTTATCATACTATATTTTTAACCTATAGTTTTAATATTTCATCTCATGAAACATACAAACCATAGCTCTTTTTCTATTCCATGGTACTTCATGTAAATCTTATTTATATTAATCTTCCACTAGATGTATCTCAAACATCATACTGATCATATCATATATAATCGAATTACCTCTATTCAATTTGAACATTTCAAATCAACACCAAGAACTGATCCTCAACTTGAATCCATTGAGCTACCAAGGGGATCTTTTGGACCTGTTGCTCGAAGCTCCAATGGTACGTGAATAACTGATTAAACTCTTTAGTCATGGGATCCACCATTCGTTAACTGCCAGGTACTCGACTAAAGACCACAACTGAAATCTTCTTACCATAGATATGCTATGTGTCCATCTTAACCAATCAACAGTGCGACAACCCTTCATAGATCTACTCGTTTTAATATTTCATCTCATGAAACATACAAACCATAGCTCTTTTTCTATTCCATGGTACTTCATGTAAATCTTATTTATATTAATCTTCCACTAGATGTATCTCAAACATCATACTGATCATATCATATATAATCGAATTACCTCTATTCAATTTGAACATTTCAAATCAACACCAAGAACTGATCCTCAACTTGAATCCATTGAGCTACCAAGGGGATCTTTTGGACCTGTTGCTCGAAGCTCCAATGGTACGTGAATAACTGATTAAACTCTTTAGTCATGGGATCCACCATTCGTTAACTGCCAGGTACTCGACTAAAGACCACAACTGAAATCTTCTTACCATAGATATGCTATGTGTCCATCTTAACCAATCAACAGTGCGACAACCCTTCATAGATCACTCGTAAGTATAGCTCGGCCAATAACCGTTATGCCGCTGTAGTTACATCTAACTCCTTAAGTACCATTGATCCCTCTAATGAACAAAATTCATAGTCTTACTATGACTGAGTTCTTTCTTCCAAAGAGAAGTTGTGGCCACTATGTTCAAGCCCTAGAATCAACCCTTAAGGGAGCAATCTCTCTACTTATCCTTGCTTCGGGAAATGAGTGAATTCTATCTTGTGTATTGAGTTCCCAGCTCCCAAATCAGACAAGTCCCCAAAAAGGTAGGCATGTTGAGTTGGCAATCTGACCACTCTCACCCATACTAATCAAAGGACCGCTCTCAAAGTCAGCAGTTCTCAAAACACTCAGGATTGAGGTCGTGTCACCTATAGTCGTTTAGGTGAGATGTAAGTCTCCAGTATCAACGGCGTTATATACAGATTCTAGCATCTCGTGGTCCGGTCTTATACAAACTCTTTGTATAGGACACCCCAGCTCGCATGTCTCCACATGAATGGTCAGGATCTACCATCTGCAGTAGTTTACAAAACTTGCAATTCTCTACAAAACAAGTTGTAACCGTAGTGTCACCAGGATCAAGTATCCCACCTTAATCCTTATACTACAGACCTATTTAGGTTATCACTTAAGGCATGATCCACTTGTATATCACATATACATGCTTAAGTTTACATAAGATAACCATGGAGTTTTGTTTATTGGATATGAGTAAATGCCAGAATGAAATAATAGTTGTTTTATTCATAGAACAATGTGTATCATTACAAATAACGAGATTCCGGGAGAATTAGGACACCAATCTCAACAGTTAACGTTGTGTTTGGCGTGCATAATTAGGTTAAGCTGAGTTAGTAATAATTATATATGGATAATATTTATTCGTGTTGGTATTAGTTATCTGTGTTTAGAGTTTAAAGTTGAATTGAATTGGTTTTGGAAGTCTGTGTCTGGAGTATAGTTGGGTTGAGTTATGGTTCTAATGCAGTTTTTTATAACCTAAAAAAATGCCTTTTGTTTTTTTTTTTTTTTGGTTTTTGGGCAACTTTCTGTTCCATCATTCAACTACAAAAATACTTTTTCAAATTCTTAACACTCATTTATGATATTAACTCAATTAAATTAAAAAAAAAACATTTTACAATTTTTACCTATAAATATTACACTTAACATAGACAAATTACTATTATTTATATAATCAACAATCATACAATATACTTTAATGGTATTGGAACATATCACTTGAACATGCACAAAAAATAGGGTTGTCATTAGGGTCTAATAGAAGAAGAAAAAAAAAAAAAAGACAAACACACACACACTTTTCATTGCCAACAATGTCGAGCCATTTTCATGCATACAAAAAATATTGATCATTCAAATAGTCAAGCTAGTCAATCCTATCAATTAGACGCAAACAATTTCTCTTCTTAGATTGTGGTGTGTCTGTTAAGAAGCAATCAATCTTCTAGATGTCTATGAAAAGTAGGTCTATAAGGATGACCTAATCATCTTTAGATAATCTCTCCATATCAAATTACTATATAAAAGACGACTATTAAACACTATAAACTAATAATTTCAAATTTGCATTTAAAAACACTTTTTCATACCCCAGTATCATCTCCCACTTGCCCAAGACAAGATGCCGCATGTCCCGTAGACCTAGACTCTCTAGGTGACCCTTGAACACTTTAGCCGTGAAAGCCTTTGTAAAGGGATCAGCAACGTTGTGCTCCGACACGGTCTTTGTGACTCTCACATCACTGCAATGCACAATCTCCCTGATCAAGTGGTATTTTTACGTTATGTGCTTACCTCAAATATGACTTTGAGGCTCCTTCGAATTTGCCACAGCCTCGCTGTTATCACAATACAGAGTGATAGGCAAATTCATATTTGGAACAACTTCCAAATCTGAAAGGAATTTCCTCAGCCAAACAGCTTCCTTAGCTGCTTCACAAGTGGCTACATATCAATGTTGATCAGGTATAAAATGTAAGATTCCAAGAGGGCTTTGAGATTCCAAGAGGGGTTTGTTACCTTTCAGGCACGGAATCGTTTTGTCTAAGAATCAATGTTCTAAGACATTTCAAGAGATTGAGGAGATGAGACAGATTCCCTATGCTTCAGTTGTAGGAAGCTTAATGTATGCAATGTTATGTACCAGACCCGACATTTGCTATGCAGTAGGGATTGTCAGTCGGTATCAATCCAATCTAGGATTTGATCACTGGTCAGCGATCAAGATGATCCTCAAGTATCTTCAGAGAACGAGGGACTACATGCTCGTGTATGGAGAGAAGAATCTAATCCTTATAGGATACACGGACTCTGACTTTCAGACTGATAGAGATTCTCGCAAATCGACATTGGGGTCAATTTTCACTTTGAATAGAGGGGCTATAGTGTGGCGAAGCATCAAGCAAGGATGCATTGCGGACTCCACTATGGAAGCCAACAAGTGATCAAATCCTGGATTGGACTGATACCGACTGACAATCCCTACTACATAGCAAATTTCAGGTTTGGTACACAACATTGCATACATTAAGCTTCCTATAGCTAAAGCATAGGGAATTTGTCTCATCTCCTCAACCTCTTGAGGTGTCTTAGGACATTGATCCTTAGAAAAAACGATTCCATGCATTAAAAGGTAATAAACCCCTCGTGGAATCTTGCACCCTGTAGCTGATCAGCATTTGATCGATGTACGATGCCTGAGACAAGACTAACCGTTTGTTCTTATGATTTTGAATGATCTGGATCCCTAGAACATACTGTGCCTCACCCAAATCTTTCATTTGGAATTGGGCAGCTAGCCATTTCTTAATGTCAGTTAGATACTCTACATCATTCCCAATGAGTAAGATATCATCTACATATAGTACTAGGAAAACTACTTAGTTATTAATGATCTTCTTATAGATACAAGGCTCATCAACGTTCTGATCAAAGCCAAACGACTTGATCGCAGTGTCAAATCTGATGTTCCATGATCTAGATGCTTCTTTCAGCCCATAAATAGACCTATTAAGCTTGCAAACTTTTTGCTCTTGATCTGGAACTAGGAACCCCTCTGGTTGAGTCATATAGATGATTTCCTCATGATTTCCATTAAGAAAGGCAGTCTTGACGTCCATTTTCTATATTTCATAATCATAAAATATAGCTATTTACAGGAGTATCCTGATAGACTTAAGCACTACAACAGGTAAGAAAGTTTCCCCATAGTCAACTTCTTCAACCTGGGTATAACCCTTTGCCACGAGTCTAGCCTTAAAGGTTTACACCTTGCCATCTACACCTCTCTTTCGCTTATAGATCCACTCCCAATAGGTCTTACGCCATCAGGCAGATCAACAAGTTCCCAGACGTTATTGAAGTACATAGACTCCATTTCCTGGTTCATGGCTTTAATCCATTCAGCTTTGTCAACATCCTTCATTGCTTTCTTAAAAGACAATGGATCCTTGACATCATCATTCGAAATGACGTTCTGGGCTTCAGTCAAACCCATGTAGCGATCCGGTGGGTTCTTAACCCTCCCACTACGTCAAGGCAGTCTCAACTCTTGAGCTGGTTGACTAGATGTTCCGACCTCAACAACTCTTATTGATCTGTTGGCCTGTTCAACAAATCTTGTTGAATCCTCAGTAGTCTCAATTTCGTTAGAAATCTCACGCAAAACAATCTTACTCCCTAGCTTGTGATCCCAGATGTGGTCTTCTTCCAAGAAGATAGCATTTGTAGAAGCAAACACTTTGTTCTCACTCGGATCATATAAGTATCCACCTCTCTTTTCCTTGGGGTAGCCTACAAAGAGGCAAACCTTCGAACACGGTTCCAACTTCTTTGGGTTAGTCACTAGCACTTGTGTTGGGCAGCCCCAAATCCTGAAGTGGTGTAAACTACTTTTACGGCCTATCCACAACTCAAAAGGTGTTTCAGAAACACTTTTTAAATGAACGTTGTTCAGGATATAACATGTAGTCTCCATTGCAAAACCCCAAAACGATTCTAGAAGATGAGCATAACTCCTCATAGACCGAACCATGTCCAACAAGTTTCTGTTTTTCCTTTCTGATACACTATTCTGCTGAGGTGTACCAGGGGCCGAGAGTTGGGACGCAATCTCATGTTCTATCATATAGTTCTAGAATTGGAGGTCCATATACTATCCACCACGATCACATCGTAGTGTTTTTATCTTCTTACCTAACAAGTTTTCAAATTCAGCCTTATACTCCTTGAAATTGTCAAGGGCTTCAGATTTACATTGCATTAGGTAGAGATACCCGTACCTTGAATAATCATCTATGAAAGAGATGAAATATTCATATCCACCCCGAGCTCTAACATTCATCGGACCACAAAGGTCTGAATGTACAAGCTCCAAGGCTTCCTTGGCTTTATAACCTTTTCCAGTAAAAGGTCGTTTGGTCATCTTTCCTTCGAGGCATGATTCACACACTGGCAAGGAGTTTTCATCTAAACTCTTTAGAAGTCCACTTTTCACCAACTTCTCAATCATATTGAGGTTGATGTGACCTAATCTTAGATGCCAAAGATAGGCGTTTTCTTTAGGAGAAACCTTTGGTCTATTCGTTGTTGTTGCCGTACTGAACATTTCAGTGTTAAACAAGGCTTTTATGACTAATGGCCTTAGTACATATAAGTTACTTTCCATTGAACGATAACCAATCTCCATTCCATTCTTGAAAATAAACACTTTATTCTCAGAAAAAGAGCCAGTATACTCTTATTCAATGAGACAAGAAACCGAGATTAAGTTCCTCTTAATGTGAGGAACTACGAAAACATTATCTAGTAATAGATAACATTTCTTATCAACAAATAACTTCAGCCTGCCTACAACAACAACTGAAACAACCTCACCAATACAGACTCGTAGAGTCATCTCTCCTTGTGGTAACATTTTCTAGGAACTGAATCCTTGGTAAGAGGAACTAACATGATTGGTAGCACCCGAATTAAGGATCCAAGCAAAATCATCGTTCTCTACCAAACACGTCTCCAAGACCAATAAATCAGATTTATTGTCTTGCCTCCTCTTTTGGAGTTTGGGATCAGTGTCAAAATAACTGACACTAATGGTTTCGTCATCTATCCCTTTATGCTCAAAAAGTAAGAACTGATGTTCAAACAAATTTTGCAACGAGTCCATGATCTTTGGTGTAATGACCATGTTCTCAACCCTTTTGACAAAAACACCATATATGTTAGCCAAAATGTGAAGTCGGGCCAATGAATTAACCTTCATCCACACCTCATATGCATTACGAACACTTCGCATTGCATCAAGGGACGGGACTTGAGGATACTCCTCAACCATGAAAAATTCGAGGTCGTTTGCCACGAAATACGTTTCACATGATTATTTTCACTGTATGTATTCAATCATATTAAAAGCACTAAAAGAAGATACTAACGAGTTGCTGAAAAGAAAAACACATTGACCTATGTTAGGTTTTAAGCAAATACTCATTGTAAAACAAACAACATCCAATAAGGTTTTAGCAAAACTAATATAAATCCCATGTGACATCTAGTTTCGCAATAACGTTTCAAAGGTTTAGGAAAAATGCCGCCGAAGGGAGGTCAATTATCCCTCCTCTGAATTGAGAAGTTCACAACAAGTCATTAATACTAGAAAAACTCTTGCTCCTATAACGACTAGCCATCATTGATTTGGCCAAGAGATTATTAACTTACTTAACAATCTCTCGTAAGTGTGACCCGCCATTTTAGGCCCTAGAGATCTGCCCCAAGCAGCCAATTCGAAGGGAAAAAATCCGATTGGGGAAAAACCTAAAGCGACCCTATCCAATTTGCCGCATGCTAAGGATTTTAACTAAATGACTTTTAGGTTTGCCCAAGAGTAACTTTTACCTTGGATAGTTAAACAACTTTTGATCATCATCCATTAAACTCTTTAACGGAGTCTTTGACCAAATTGTCGCATGCTTGTAGAAAATCTATCTAATTCACCTTTATAAGTAGGTTCCCAAGTAGGGGTATTCCGTTTCTATCAGCTTAAGAACTCCAGCCTAGACAGAATCTGCCTTAGACAAAAGGTCCCTTATAGATAAATTTAAAACAAATTTAATCTTTTATGCCAATCAATTTAATCCTATTAAACCGATTTTAAAAGACTAGTCTAGGTTACTAAACTCTTTAGAACCATTTGAACTTAGGTCTATCTCAATCCAATTTTAAAAACTTTTTAAAAACTTGAGTTCACCCTAAGTATGCATGCAACTCTTTCTTATTGATTTTAGTTCTAATTTCTTTTATAACACTTATAAACGGAAACAACCAAAACCACAATGCTAAGCTAACACATGCAAGGCATTCATAACGATTATAAATTGCCTAAGCATCATGCTCAATGCATTGTTCATTCATTGCAACTTCTTTTATATAACTCTTATACAAAGCAGCAATGAAACAAGCACAACATGCTTCTATTCACCCTTAGACTATAACACTTATAATAAAAGGATGATGCATGGTAATACTCACTACATGCAAAATATAACTCTTATATTTCATGATGCATGCGCATGCTTTCATGTAATTTCTTCATGCTAGATTATAACATTTATAATACATGATGCATGAATAATTGCACAACTTAAGGTGGGTTTTTAAACTATATGTCAAACACTTTTCCATATAAACACTATACATCACATGTATAATAAAAAAATGTTGATGAACCGGGTAAATTTGCCTCAAATCCACAAAAATAAAGCTAACTATTACAAAACCAAGGAGTCTCCGGTTGAAATAGGCGAACCAGGTCTTGAACTGTTCGGGCGAAGCAACGCGTCTCTAACCATCGTGTACCAAACTCCCCGCGATTGTCTACACGAAAGAACAAACACTTCGCTCTATTGTTTTACCAACGTTCCCAGAGCTAAACGATCGTATACTTTTTACTAAGCGATGAAGCCTAAGGTACGCGATCGCCTAGCGCGCTCTGCACGACGCACGCCTTATGCGATCGTTTAAACGACTACGATGCAACAAAGCACCATTGCCCAAATGATCACTTAGCAAGCGCCTTCGTATCGTATACCGCGTGATCGTGTAGGTAATAGCTAAGCGATGAAGCAAGCTCACTACACGATCGTCTAGCGCGCGCCTTTTACTAAACGATGAGCATCAAATGCTCCCACCATGATCGTCTACCTCCAGCGCCTACGCGATCGGGAAATCAACACTACGCAATAGAGTAAACGATTTACCTCATCGTTTAGTAAATACTACATGACCATATAGAAAAATCTACACGATCGCTTAGATAAATCCCAACGATTGTTTACCTTAGGCTACACGATACGACCAACTCTTGGTCTTCTTCCTCATTGGGAACCGTTTCTCCATACTTCAAAACTTCATTACGAACGACTCAACGGACGCAAACTCTTTGAATTACATACTCGATAGCATGTTAATTACGCCCAAATCAAATGGGCCCTTACAAATTAACACTTTGTAATTAAAGAAAGCTTTAAACAAAGGCAATTAGACCCGTAAACATACATCAACTCCATCCACAAATGCATTTAATAGTTAAACACAAATGCAGAAAACCCACCAAGACTGTAAAAGAAGTTCAAAACAGAATTAAAATTTGGAATATCAGAACAACCTGGCTCTGATACCAATTGAAGGAAATTCAATACGAGGATTTCCATGAGCAGCAGAAGGATCATTCCAAATTACAATCGTATATGAATTTTACAATTACGATCACAAACAGAAACATACGGTTATGCGAAATACATAAATTACAGCATGTTATACAAAAGATCAAGGACAAGAGCTACACACTTTTGCAGACTCATCTTCGAGCTCCTTGATCACGAACGCTCGACCAACACGACCGCTACATTGCACGAACACCGCGCACTCGAACTAAGCGATCGCCAAGGTCACAAACACCCCGAACACCACGAACGACCTCCACAGAATCTCGACAGTGTCGAGTTGAGTATGACATAACCAAGACGGCTACCTTAGTATTCTCAGTGTGAGAATCCAGAGGTTGGGCTCTGTGTGGACTTGGTTTGAAGCAGAAAACTAGAGGAACCATAATCGTGTAAATGATTGAGCAAGTGGAAGATGGAAGAACCTATCGTATAAGTCGATGCCCAATCGTTTAGAAAAAGCTAAGCAATCGTCTAACAAAAGCTATGTGATCGTTTAGCTCATCGCTTAGCTGAGTATCTATCGCCTAAGAACACTCCACGATCGTTTAGCTGATCCAAGTTGTCGCTTAGTAAATCTAATTTACTTGACAACTCTCCGTGAGAATTTTCCGAGATTGTAAATCTTAAAAAAAAAACTTCTTTTTGCAAATCTTACTAAAATTAGGAAAATATTTTTCCTTTTATCTCACGGTTACCATGAAACCACCAATAACCTCCCACTCAATTGGTTATTAGAGAAAAATAAATAATTATCCAATAATTAATATTATTATAAATATAAATGATAACCAACTTATCATACTATATTTATAACCTATAGTTTTAATATTTCATCTCATGAAACATACAAACCATAGCTCTGTTTCTATTCCATGACACTTAATGTAAATCTCATTTACATTAATCCTCCACTAGATGTATCTCATACACCATACCGATCATATCATATATAATCAAATTACCTCTTGGCAATTTGAACATTTCAAATCAACACCAAGAACTGATCCTCAACTTGAATCCATTGACCTACCAGGGGGACCTACGGACCTGTAGCTCGAAGCTCCAACGGTACGTGAATAACTAACTAAACTCTTTAGTCACGGGATCTACCATCCATTAACTGCTAAACACTCCACTAAAGATTGACTAACTCTTCTTACCATAGATATGTTATATGTCCATCTTAACCAATCAACAGTGCGACAACCCTTCATAGATCACTCGTAAGTACAGCTCGGCCAATAACCGTTATGCCGCTGTAGTTACATCTAACTCCTTAACATCTAACTCCTTAAGTACCACTGATCCCTCTAATGAACAAAAGTCATAGTCCTACTATGACTGAGTTTTCTCTTCTAAAGAGAAGTTGTGGCACTATGTTCAAGCCCTAGAATCAACCCTTAAGGGAGCAATCTCTCTACTTATCCTTGCTTCAGGAAATGAGTGAATTCTATCTTGTGTATTGAGTTCCCAGCTCCCAAATCAGACAAGTCCCCAAAAAGGTAGGCATGTTGAGTTGGTAATCTGACCACTCTCACCCATACTAATCAAAGGACCGCTCTCAAAGTCAGCAGTTCTCAAAACACTCAGGATTGAGGTCGTGTCACCTATAGTCGTTTAGGTGAGATGTAAGTCTCTAGTATCAACGGCGTTATATACAGATTCTAGTCATCTCGTGGTCCGATCTTATACAAACTCTTTGTATAGGACACCTCAGCTCGCATGTCTCCACATGAATGGTCAGGATCTACCATCTGCAGTAGTTTACAAAACTTGCAATTCTCTACAAAACAAGTCGTAACCGTAGTGTCACCAGGATCAGGTATCCCACCTTAATCCTTATACTACAGACCTATTTAGGTTATCACTTAAGGCATGATCCACTTGTATATCACATATACATGCTTAAGTTTACATAAGATAACCATGGAGTTTTGTTTATTGGATATGAGTAAATGCCAGAATGAAATAATAGTTGTTTTATTCATAAAACAATGTGTATCATTACAAACAATCAGGCTCCGAGAGAATTAGGACACCAATCCCAACAGTTAACGTTGTGTTTTGCGCGCATAATTAGGTTAATCTAAGTTGGTAATAATTGTCTATGGATAATATTTATTCGTGTTGGTAATAGTTATCTGTGTTTAGAGTTTAAAGTTGAATTGAATTGGTTTAGGAAGTTTTTGTTTGGAGTATAATTGGGTTGAGTTATGGTTCTAATGCAGTTTTTTATAACCTAAAAAAATGCATTTTATGGGTTTTTTTTTTTTTTTTGATTTTTTTGGTCAACTTTCTGTTCCATCATTCAACAAAACACATACTTTTTCAAATTCTTAACACTCATTTATAATATGAACTCAATTAAATAAAAAAAAAATATTTTACAATTTTTACCTATAAATATTACACTTAACATAGACAAATTACTATTAGTTATATAATCAACAACCATACGATATACTTTAATGGTATTGGAACATATCACTTGAACATGCACAAAAAATAGGGTTATCATTACGGTCTCACAGAAGAAGAAGAAAAAAAAAGAGGATAAACACACACACTTTTCATTGCCAACAATGTCGAGCCATTTTCATGCATAGAAAAAATATTGTTTATTCAAATAGTCAAGCTAGTCAGTCCTACCAATTAGACGCAAACAATGTCTCTTCTTAGATTGTGGTGTGACTGTTAAGAAGCAATCAAACTTCTAGATGTCTATGACAAGTAGGTCTATAAAGGTGACCTGATCATCTTTAGATAATCTCTCCGTATCAAATTACTATATAAAAGATGACTATTAAAAACTATAAACTAATAATTTCAAATTTGCATTTAAAAAAACTTCCGCCAAATATTTTTTTTCTTTTAGTATGTAATTGGTTGAGTTGATTGTTAGAGTAAGTCATTGGAGATGAATGATAAAGTTGATAGTTGGAGTTAATTGCACAAGGTGATCGTTGAAGTTGCTTGCTAGAGATAGTCGTCGAAGTTGCTCGAGTAGGTGGTCATTAGAGTTAGTAACTGAAGAGGGTTGTTGGAGCAAGTCGTCAGAGGTGGTCGACATCAAAATTGGGGGGTCTTTGTTGGAGGTGGTTTTAGCTGGAGTTGGTTGTCAGTGGGTGGAGCCATTTGAAAATATTAAAGGGAGAGAGAATTGGTCATTTTAACTCATGAGTTGTAAATAATTTTACTGTAGCAAAACAAAGGTTAAAATAACTCCTATTCCCTATTACTTTCACACACCTTAAATTATGGGTAGACTATTATAACTGACTCGACCCACTCCAAGATTAGCTTCCAACATACTTAAGTACCTATTTTAATGACTAGATTCATATTATTAGGATTTGTTTTATTAGAATAATGAGTGGAAGATCAAACCACCAACCTCAAAGAATAATATATCAATTATCACTAAACTACGCTCATTTTAATGATTTATTCTATTTGGCTAAATAATTTTCTTGTAATACATTTAAATGGTTTAAAATGTGGTTAGATTGACTAATTATAAATAATTTCTAAATAATACATTTTTTTCTATCTCAAATTATCACCAATCCACTAGATAAAAGTGAAGGAACCTGTGAAGGCCCTAAGCGGAAACGTGGGGATCGGTCCCAATCTTAATTTTACACAGAATGCAAATTACAGGCACAAAAATTATGCATAATACAAAATTTACAGCATGCATTAATAAGAAGGAAATTAGAGTTTAGAAACCCTTATCTTTCAAGAACAAATTTCTTCAAGTGAAAACCTCGATCCAAATCGTCACAAACGAATCGATCTCCAAATGGCCACCACCACGAAAAATTTCCTTTGTATTCTCTAGGATGAGAATCTCTAAGGAGGTGTGTGTTGGATTTTTGGCCCTTAATCTCAAATTAATTAATTAATCAATGTTTTGATGATAACAAACTCAATTTTTAATTACTGAAAATCTTAATGTTTTAATATGTCCATAGCGTAGAGCTCGGAATAACGATTCCAACACCTCTTGAATCACTCAAATCGAAGCTAAAACGAAGACGATATGACTGAAACAAATCTATAGAGAAAATACCGTGATGGATGACGTAACATAACCAGACCATTTGCATGTAGACATGTGCCAGCATATTGGTTGAATGGTAGATCATTAAGAGATTAACATATGATGAACTTTTGATTTTTAGATTGATTTAAAATTAAAAAGAAATTGAAATTAAAAAGAAATTTAAAAGGAAAATAAATTTAATATTATTTTATGTTTGTGTCTAACGGCTAGTTTTTTACAGGGAAAATTAAAAGGATATTGTCCTTTTAGAAACTATTTAGGAAAATATTGTGTTGTTTTTTATTTTTTTTAAATAAGTCGAGGGTTGAAAATTTGATCTACATAGATCGAATTTTGAACCCTCGACCTTCCCCTTTCATATTTTTTGTACATCAAACTTTGAACCCTCAACCTTGCTCTAACATTATTATTGAGTCCGTTTAATTATCATTCCGGAGACCTTCCTCATAATTATTTGATATGGAGAGAACGAAAGACCTTCCTCATAACACTCATAATTATTTGATGTGTTAAAAATAATTTTGTATTGAGAGAGAACGAAAGAGGAAAGAGTAAGAGAGAGAGCGAGATATTAAGAGAGAACTGAGAAAGCGAGATATTGAGAGAGAGCGAGATCTGAGAAAGCGAGATTTTGAGAGAGAGCGAGAATTTCCAGTTTTTTTCTTTTTAACTTGAGAGTTTCCAGCTTGATATGTTATTCTTTCTAACCCATTCATTGGTGCATATCTGGCACGAAGCTTCTTAACTTGGGAGTTTCCAATTTTTTTCTTTTTTGGTCTGATTTTTTTTGGGAAACTTTATGAAGGGTAGTTTTTTCATCTTAAGTGATTTGATGTGTAGAGAACGAAAGACCTTCCTCATAACATTCATAATTATTTAATGTGTTATAAATAATTTTGTATTGGGAGAGAACGAAAGAGGGAAGAGTAAGAGAGAGCGAGATTATGAGAGAAAGCGAGACTTGAGAGAGAGCGAGATCCTGAGAACGAGAGCGAGATTTTGAGCGAGAGTGAGATGTTAGCGAGAGTGAGATATTCGTACAAATTTTCCTTTTTTTCTTTATTTAATTCCCCATTCCACGTTCTTCTTTCTTTGTTCTTTTTTTTTTTTTTAATTTTCCATTTTATAAAAAAAAATTCTAAAAATATTTTTTTATTATTTATAATTTAAAAAAAAACTCCATCAAAATCTTGGTACCAAATGTACAAAAGAAATCCAAGATCATTATTGTAAAATCTTTTAAACTATTGACCTCACTACTATGATTAAAATTTCTGTTCTTTATATCAATCAGTCTTATTTATAGACTTGCATGTGAAGGTTTTGAGTGTTGATTTGATTTATTATGTCCCCAAATTATTATCTAAAATATGTAAATTTGAATATTGAAGTTTTTTTTACCTAACTTTTTAGATTTAGACTATCTGATGTTATTATTTATTTCAGTGACATTTAAAAGCTTCTATATCAAAATAATTACTATTCATAATATATAAAAAGAATAAATTAAAAAAATAATATCTCATAAAAATAAAAAAAAATGTAAATTAAATATCTCATTTATATAAAAATAATTACAAAAATCAATGTGTCCCACAAGGCGGACGTCGTCGATTTCGAGCTGGTTGTCGTCGTGGACTTCGAACTTGAGGTTGCTCGGGTTCTTCTTGATGTTGCTCTGGTGCCTCTGCAGGCGCTTCATAATATAAATATTCATTATGCTCTCCACGACCCCGCCCATGTCCATGCACGTATGAAGTCGAAGGACCAGCCTCTGAGTCATAATGTCCTGAACCAAATGCTGGCATCATCATCATCGGACTAACATAATCAGTTTGACTCTGTGTTTGCATCATAGGGGGCAACTCTTCCACATTATGTGCAACCTCATCAAACTCATCCTCTTCCCGAACAGGTCCTCTACGTCTAGGAGCTGGTGGAGGAACAATTGGCATATCGTACATATAATGAATTTCCTTCATATAGCTTTGGTTGTCACTACATATAGCAAGAACCTGGTTCGGATCATTCGCAACCTCACAGAGTCTACGGTTGTTTGATCTCTGCGAATTATAAAACAATTAGACAACATTTAAAATAAATTTAAATTAAAAATAATTAGATAATATTCATTTACCAGATGACCCACAACTGCTCCCGGACGAGTGACGTAGCGCCTTGTGATATTACTATACCAATGAATATATTCTGGAGTGACAGTTGTATCAAACTGTTCAAGAGAAACCCCCACTGTAATAAACCTTGCACGATAGTGCCATTGCACTACCAAATGTGCAAATTTTTCGGACCAATCTCTAGTCCTTAGGTCAATATCATGAAGTACGGGTTCAGTATTACAAGGCGATGGGATATCCTGCTGAAAATCGAATTGTCTCATCACCCTGTCAGGAAGATGCCACTCACCAATGTGAAAATATATGAGAGGACTCATCGTCCGCCATATGTTTTGACCATTTGTACAAAAATTAGGCAAAATATGCATAATAATTTTGTACGGCTCCCAAATAACCTGAAACATAAAATATTATATTAGAGAATATTAAAGATAAACACAATAAAAATGTGTATAAAATAATCAATTAGGTTCAGTGTAATGTACCTGTTCAGGTTGAAGCAGATCAAATATGTATCTATACTGGCTGACTACATGTGTGGCTATCCTAGTCACACAAAGTTTGTCTATCCACCTAAATTTTTAAATTGATAATTTAGAATTTAAATTAACTAGATCAGTGATATAAAAATTAAATTGAATTAAAACAACATACCGAGAATCGTAGGCTCGTCCAACTAACTAAGCGTTATTAACATGTAGCTGTGGAGCCATTGTTGGAAATCGCTCCTGAGCCCATAGTTGCAAAAGTATGAGAGGCCCAGCTATCTCTCGAACCTCAGGTCTTGTTGCTTTGCATAGATGTCTATACAACCATGCCAAGCATGCTCCACTCCACGGATACCGCCCTGCATCATGGAGGTTAGCTAACAGTGGCAAGATTTTTTCTTTATTGCACGAAGTCTCCACTTGCAACCTTCCTCCCACTTCTTACACTGAATTTTCCAAATCATCGGTGTAGATTCAACAACCTTGTATGGTGCATGACACTTTATTGCAAAACATTTGACCGCGTGTTGTAGCATTTCCTTGTCTTGATAAATCATTCCTTTATACAATTGCATATTGTCGACGTCCACAGGAGCTACAATTGGGTCATGTTCCCAAATGCTATCCAATACATTCATATCCAAATCATTGAATGTATCTGAAAGCATTTCATGTTCACGACCATTGAAATCTAACTCTTCAAATTCGACATCCATTTCTGTTCTGAAGTCTCTATATAGGTTGTTAACCGCCATATCTTCATTATCACATGGCGATACAACTGACTCCGGATCAGGATCGATACATTGAGTTGGATCTTCAAACTGGTTAAATGATGTATCAGGATCCACCCCTATCATATTTACATTTACATACAAATGCACTACATTTGGCACTGGCATTGCCATTGAGAACATCAAGTTCATAGCTTGTGCATTCAAAATAGGGAATGACATATATCTTATTGATCCTGATGGTTCTAGATTGGGATGTCTATATATTATTTCTATCTGATTTGCTCCCATATCTACACTAAGTAACATCCCAACCATTTGAATGAATTGTTTAAATACAATTCCACTGTTCACATTTATGGTAAAACTCCCACTTGGTGGTTGGTCATACTCAACTCCATCAATACCATCAATCATATTACCATTTGTAAACAACAAAAATCCCAAGCATTTGCTTGCCATTTTCAAAAAAAAAAAAAAAAAAAAAGACAAACATCAATTTTTTGTATTATACTTTTTATAAGAAATATATTAAAAAATATTAAATTTTTTAGTTTATAAACATAAACTTTTTAAGTTTTATGAACATCAACTTTTTAAATATAACAATAAATTAAACTTTTTATAACTATTTTTAAACATAGCAATAAATTAAACTTTTTATAACTATTTTTAAAAATAACAACAAATTAAACTTTTCAAATTAAAATGAGGTAAACTTTTTAAAACTATTTTTTCAAATTTAATACAAAATAAAAAATTAAATTAAATTAAACTTTTTCAAACTATTTTAAACTATATTTTCAAAGTTAATACTAGAAAATATCAACTTATCACAATAAACATAATAACAATAATTTTCATATGAATAAACTAAAATTTTCAAACTATATTAAACTTTTAAAACTATACTAAACTTGTTAACTATCACAATAATTTTGTATTAAACTATAAATATCAACTTCTTAAACATAACAATAAACTAAACATTTTACCACTATAAACATCAAAGTTAATACTAAATAAATCAAATATCATAAGAATAAACTAAACTTTTCAAATATCATAAGTTCAACTCACTGATTCAACGGTAGTTCTCTTTTTTCCTTCAAAGTGACAACGTTCACAATTTTTTCCTGTTATTTGTTATCTGACAAAAATTACAAAAAATTAAAAAAAAAAAACTAGAATCTATAAAAAAATAATAATATAAGAACAAAAATAAAATTTATAATTATTCTTAAAAAATAAAAATTTGATAGAGTAACGAACCAGTATAGTTGTGTGAGAATAATTTGTATTAAACGAAATACAAGAAAAGAAATGGAAATGGAAATGGGAGGAGAGGAAGATGATTTCGAAGGCTTATTTTCGAAGGCAGTGAGGGGGCAGTGAGCTATGAAGGGGCAATGAGCAAATCAACGGGAGAAAAGTGAGCAAAATCAAGGGCAGTGAGTCTTAAAAAATTATCGAGGGAGTGATTGAGGAAAAATGAAGAAGATGGTGGTTTAAAAGGATGTAGGTCAAGTGTTGAACACTCGACCCATGGGTTTAGAATGGTTGAAAAGGTATTAAGGCTATGGCAGAGGGGCATGAATGCGTCAATGAATGCATGGAATCAGAGTAGGGGAATCAGATAAGGTTAATGCATGCAGGGAATCGTGCAGGGGAATCGAAGCAAGGGCAGCATGGTGATATATATGCACTTTTTCGGACTTATGAAAAGTAAATAAAGTGAAGATGATTTCCATGTGGCAGACCACGTCAGCTGACTGGTTGACGGTTTAATCCATATGGCAGACTCAATCTCGCTCTTGCTCACAATCTCGCTCTCTCCTACAATCTTGCTCTCTCAATCTCGCTCTCTCCTATAATCTCGCTTTCAATCTCGCTCTCTCCTACAATCTCGCTTTCAATCTCGCTCTCTCCTACAATCTCACTCTCTCTTACAATCTGCTTCACCCACTTATCTTCCTTGTTGAGGGTTGAAGTTTCGACTTATGTATGCCAGAACTTCAACCTTCGACAACCTAATATACAAAATTAGCGAGATTCCCTTCTAGAGCGAGATCCTCATCACAAAATTAGTGAGATTTCCTTTTCCTTGTCGAAGGTTGAAGTTCGACATACATAAGTCGAAACTTCAACCCTCGACAACCCTAATTTATGTATTGTTTCCAAGTTTTTCTTTGTTTGTCGAGTTCTCAACTTCGACCTCTACATTAGTCGAATCCTCAATCCTTGACTTCTAGCCTCGAAATCCCAAAATAACAATATTTCTCTAATAAGTTTCAAAACAACAACATTTCTCTAATAAGTTTTGAAAACAACAATATTAATATTAAAGGTCCATTTTTTACACATGGTATATTTTTTATTTTTGGATTGACTTTAAAGAGAATGAATTTAAAAAGAAAATGAATTAAAAGGAAAATGAATTTAATATTATTTTATGTTTGTATCTAATGACTAGTTTTTGAGACATGGTATTTTTTATTTTATTTTTTTTGGATTAATTTTTTTTAAAAAAATGAATTTCAAAAGAAAAAGAATTTAATATTATATTTTGTTTGTATCTAATGACTAGTTTAGTTTAAAATCTCCACCATTGATTTTTCTTTTCCAAAATCCAATGGTCCAAATTAATTGTGGTTTCTAAAAATTTTTCCATCTCTATATAAACCATCTTCCTCTCCAAATTTTAAACAAACAAATTTTACATTTCATAATCCTCCAAAACTCAAAAGTTCCATTGTTGCTCTCTCTAAGTTCCCAATTTTTTTCTTTTCATCTTATTCTTGAGAGAGTGTTATTGTATTGTGAAGATAAATTTGTTGAGTGCTTAAACTTATAAATCCACTCTAGTGAGAGTTGTATTGTGTTCTTCAAAAATTCCAACATTTGTAACGGTTTGATCCTAAACCATGGAAAGGATCGGGTTTGCTCTTGAAACCATAAAAGGAGCGGTGATGTAACGGTTGGGCTCTAATCGGTGGAAAGAATTGGAAAGATTTTATTCAAATTCCCAATAGGCGCTTGCGGAGTGGAGTAGGTCGATTTTGACCGAACCACTATAAAAATTACGGTGTCTTTTTCTCTAACGCTTTATTTTTTATTTTTGCAATTAATTTAAGCAATTTATTGTATGTTTTACTTTGTTCTTATTTATTTGCTAAAATTTGATAAAATTAAATTATCACATTTTTTGTCATCTTATTTGTTGCATAATTTGAATTTTTCTTATTAGTTATAAAAAGTGTATTAATTAGTTTAATTGGGTTAATTTAGAAAAAAAAAAAGTTTAATTAAACCCTATTCATCCCCCCTCTAGGGTTGCCATATCGATCCAACAATTGGTATCAGAGCGGGTTACTCTTCTTGAAATATTTATTTATTGATAAACTTAATTGTTTTTTAGTTATGACAACTTTAGGTTTTATCCCTTTTACCGATAGTCAATCTATTACAAAGCCTCTTTTCTTTAATGGTACTAATTATACTTATTGGAAAAATAGAATGAGATTTTTCTTGTTTTCTATTGATTATGATTTATGGGATATTGTTGAGGAAGGTTTTAAAATTCCAACAAAAGATGTTGATGGTGTTAGCACTATAAAACCTAAGGAAGAATAGTCAATAAATGAAAAGAAAACATCCTCTTTAAATGCCAAAGCTATTAATTGCTTATTTTGTGCTTTGAACGAAGTTGAGTATAATAGAGTGTCTATTTGCAAAACCGCTAAAGAGATATGGGATAAACTAGAAATTACTCATGAAGAAACTAGTCAAGTAAAAGAAACAAAGATTGACATGCTAGTTCATCAATATGAAATGTTTAAAATTGATGAAAATAAAGCTATTTCCGATATGTTTATTAGATTTACTAACATTGTCGATGCTTTAGAAGGACTTGGGAAAAAGTACTCAAATCTTGAGAAGATAAAGCAGCTATTGTGGTCTTTGTCTAAACAATGGGAGCCTAAAGTCACCGCCATTCAAGAGGCAAAGGATCTCAAATCTCTCTCCATTGATGAACTCATGGGCTCGTTGTTGACGCATGAGATAAAGATCAAGAAAAACATGAAGGATGAGAAGAAAAAGAAAGAAAAGAGTATAGCTTGAAAGACCATCTCTTTAGAAGTTGACTCCCAAGATGAAGATGACCTTGATGAAGATGATGTTGGTAAGAACTTCATCAAGAGAAAGAAGCAATTCAAGAAGCATCTCTCCAACCAAAAAGAGTCAAAAGGTGAAAAGAGCAAAAAGGATGAGGTAATATGCTATGAATGCAAGAAGCCGGGTCATATTAGAACCGATTGTCCTTTTCTCAAATCATCCAAGAAATCCAAGAAGAAAGCAATGAAAGCTACTTGGGATGATAGCGATGAAAGCGAAAGTGGGAGTGATAATGAAGAAGTGGCCAATTTTTGCTTCATGGCTCATAGTGACAAAGAGGATGAACAAAATGATGAGGTAACTCTAGAACCTCTTTCTTATAATGAATTGTTCGAAGCTTTTGAAAATATGCAAAATGATTTAGAAAAACTTAGTTCTAAGTATGTTGTGATTAAAAAGAAATACAATGTTTTATCTATTAAAAATAAGTCTTTACTTGAAGAAATTGCTTGCTTAAAAGAGAATGAGCATGATTCTATACATATTGATGAAATGAATATCTCTTGTGACAAGCATGCTTTTGATTGTGATGAGAAAAATTCCTTGCTTGACAAAGTTAAATTTCTTGAGCATGATAGTTGTGAAAAAGATAATTTGATTAAATTACTCAAAGAAAAGGAATTTAGTGCTTTGCAAGAACTTGATAAGGCTAAAGAATCTATTAAAAAGTTGACAATAGGTGCTCAAAGATTAGACAAGATAATTGAAGTAGGCAAGCCTTTTGGTGATAAAAGAGGTTTAGGCTATATTGATGAATGTTCTACTCCTTCAAGTTCTAAAACTATCTTTCTTAAAGCATCTCATAATATGCCTAAACTTAATATGTCTAAGGTTGTGTCTAAGCATGTTAAATCTAACTTTGTGCCTATATGTCATTATTGTGGTGTTGAAGGCCATATTAGACCTAAGTGTTTTAAATTGAAATATGCTTATACTACTTCTCCAAGAAGAAATTTTTCTCAAAGGGCAAAGTTTCACAATGCTCCAAGGAATAATTTCTCCAAGAAAAGTAGAGTGCATAAATTTGTTGTAAGAGATAAATCTTTGCATAATGTTGTTTATTTCTCATGTGGCAAGTTTGGACATACAACTTATTCTTGTTACTTGTCTAAATCCAATGCCTTAAATGTCTATGCAAAAATGAAATGGATTCCCAAGTTTGTCAATACTAACCATCTAGGACCCAAACAAGTGTGGGTACCAAAGAATCAAACTTGAACATTTGTGTTTGTAGGTTTGTTTAAAAGCCTCTAAGAAAAACAAATGGTACTTGGATAGTGGTTGCTCGAGGCACGTGACGGGAGACCCATCCAAGTTTATCTCTCTCTCCAAAAAGGATGGAGGTCTTGTAACCTTTGGTGACAACAAGAAAGGTAAAATAATTGGTAAAGGTAATATAGGTAATAAATCTTTTATTTTAATTGAAAATGTACTTTTGGTTGATGGTTTAAAGCATGATTTACTTAGTATTAGTCAATTGTGTGATAAAGGCTTTAGGGTTGTGTTTGATAAAAAGAATTGTATCATTGAAAATGCTAGTGATAAAAAAATTATATTTGTTGAAAATAGAGATGAAAATGTTTATACTATTGATTTGAATGATTGTCCTATTAATGATAAATGTTTATCGGCGTTGCATAATGATTCTTGGTTATGACATAGAAGTTAAATTGCTAGCATGCACTTAATTTCAAATATTTCCAAGAATTCTTTGGTTAGAGATCTTCCCAAATTTAAATTTGAAAAAGACAAAGTTTGTGATGCTTGTCAAATGGGTAAGCAAACTAAGTCCTCTTTCAAATCTAAAAATGTAATCTCTACAACTAGACCCCTTCAACTATTACACATGGACTTATTTGACCCTTCTAGAATTGCTAGTTTTGGAGGGAACTATTATGCCTTTGTGATAATTGATGATTTTTTCAAGATTTACTTGGGTTTTGATGCTAAAACATAAGGATGATGCTTTGAAAAGCTTTTCTAGTTTTGCAAAAAGAGTTCAAAATGAAAAAGGTTTTTTTATTTCTAAAATTAGGAGTGATCATAGAGGAGAATTTGATAGCAATGCTTTTGAAACTTTTTGTGAAGAAAATGGTTTTTCTCATAATTTCTCCGCTCCAAGAACTCCTCAACAAAACGGTATAGTTGAAAGGAAAAATCGTACTTTGCAAGAATTTGCTAGATCAATGTTGCATGAGTATGGTTTACCTACATACTTTTGGGCGGAAGCCATTAACACCGCTTGTTATGTTTTAAATAGAGTTTTAATTAGACATTCTTTGGATAAAACTCCTTATGAACTTTGGCATAACAAAATTCCAAATATTGGGTATTTCAGAGTTTTTGGTTGCAAATGTTTTATTTTGAATAACAAAGAAAAACTTAGAAAATTTGATTTTGAGACGGATGTTGGTATTTTCCTTGGCTATTCCTCTACTAGTAAAGCTTATAGAGTTTTCAATAAAAGAACTTTAGTTATTGAGGAATCTATGCATGTAGTATTTGATGAATCTTGCAATGTTATTTCTAATGAGCCTATTTATAGTGATGTTTTAGAAGGAAATTTTGGAGATTTACTTGTTAGTGACAAAGGCAAGGAAATTGTTTCAAGTAAGCAAGAAGTGAGCTTAATCAAAAAGAATGAAATTGGTTCTTCATCCATGCCTAAAGAGTGGAGGTATGCTCCTTCCCATCCCAAAGAATTAATTCTTGGTGATCCCAAACAAGGTGTGAAAACTCATTCCTCTCTTAATATGTTTAATAATCTTGCTTTTGTTTCTCAAATTGAACCAAAAAGTTTTAAAGATGCCGAAAATGATGAATTTTGGATTTTAGCTATACAAGAAGAATTAAATCAATTTGAAAGGAATAAAATTTGGGAGTTAGTTCCTAGGCCTTCTCATGCTTCTATAATTGGAACTAAATGGGTCTTTAGAAATAAAATGGATGAAGTGGAAATATTATTAGAAATAAAGCTAAACTTGTAGCTCAAGGTTATTGTCAAGAGGAAGGAATAAATTATGAAGAAACTTTTGCACCCGTTGCTAGATTAGAAGCTATTAGAATGTTGCTTGCTTTTGCTTCTTATAAGAATTTCATTTTGTATCAAATGGATGTGAAAAGTGCATTTTTAAATGATTATTTCATGGAGGAAGTTTATGTAGAACAACCTCCGGGGTTTGAAAGTTTTGATTTTCCTAATCATGTCTATAAGTTGAAAAAGGCTCTTTATGGCTTAAAACAAGCTCCAAGAGCTTGGTATGATAGACTTTGTAATTTCTTGCTTGAAAATGGATTTAAAATTGGTAAAATTGATACTACTCTTTTTATTAAGACTAAAGAAAATGATATGTTTTTAGTACAAATATATGTGGATGATATTATTTTTTGTTCTACTAATCCATCTTTGTGTAAAGAATTTTCTAAGTGTATGCATAGTGAATTTGAGATGAGTATGATGGGAGAACTTAGCTTCTTCCTTGGACTCCAAGTCAAACAACTGAAGGATGGTATTTTCATAAGTCAAGAAAAATACACAAAGGATTTGCTCAAAAGGTTCAAATTCAATGAAGGTAAAATTGCAAAAACTCCTATGAGCATATTCACTAAACTTGACAAGGATGAAAAAGGTAAGTGTGTGGATATAAAAACTTATAGAGGTATGATTGGATCTTGACTTTATTTAACCGCTAGTAGACCCGATATTATGTTTAATGTATGTCTTTGTACTAGATTTCAATCTTGTCCTAAGGAATCACATTTACATGCCGTTAATAGAATTTTTAAATATTTGCTTGATACTATTGATTTAGGCTTATGGTATCCTAGAAATGTTGAATTTAATTTGGTAGGATATTCTGATGCAGATTTTGCGGGTAGTTTACTTGACCGTAAGAGTACTAGTGGGACTTGTCAATTTCTTGGTAGTTCCTTAGTTTCTTGATTTAGTAAAAAGCAAAATTCGGTTGCCTTATCCACTACCGAAGCGGAATATATTGCGGTTGCTAGTTGTTGTGCTCAAATTCTTTGGATGAAACAAACTCTTTGTGATTTTAGATTAAAGTTTGATAATGTGCCTATATTTTATAATAATACTAGTGCTATTAATTTGACTAAAAATCCTATACATCAATCATTCTAGGACTAAGCATATTGATATTAGGCATCACTTTATTAGAGAGCATGTCTAAAATGATAATATTACTCTTGAATTTGTAGGCTCTAATAATCAATTAGCGGATATTTTTTACCAAGCCTTTGAATGAAGAAAACTTTTGCAAAAATAGGCTTGAGCTCGGTATTATTCGTTGTGATGCCTCTTGATTTATAATTTTACTTGTTAAATCTTTTAGAAGACATTTTGATAGGGGAGATATGGAAAGCATGTGTTAATATTCTTAGGGGGAGTTGTGCTAAATTTATGTTCATGTTTTTAAGGGAAACATTTATGTAGTTCTAAAATTTTCTTAATTATTCTTTTTGATGATTCCAAATGGAGAGAAGTTTAAGAAAAGTATGCTATAAATTTGTTATGATTTTGATTGTATTAATTAGGGGGAGAATTTATTTTTTTGAGTGAATTTCAAGAATGATCTTTATGGTGATTTGTTGAATTTTATTATGTGCTACATATGGTTTACATGTATTTCAAGCTATTTTTCTTGAATGGTTTGTCATAAAAAAAAATGGGAGATTGTTGGCTTTTTGGCCCTTAATCTCAAATTAATTAATTTTAATTAATTAATTAATCAATGTTTTGATGATAACAAACTCAATTTTTAATTACTAAAAATCTTAGTGTTTTAATATGTCCATAGCGTAGAGCTCGGAACAACGATTCCAACACCTCTTGAATCACTCAAATCGGAGCTAAAACGAAGACGATATGACCAAAACAAATCTATAGAGAAAATATGGATGACGTGGCATAACCAGACCATTTGCATGTAGACATGTGGCAATGGTGGATCATTAAGAGATTAACATACGATGGACTTTTGATTTTTGGATTGATTTAAAATAAAAAAAATGAAATTTAAAAGAAATTTAAAAGAAAAATAAATTTAATATTATTTTATGTTTGTGTCTAACGGCTAGTTTTTTACACCCATGATATGTTTTTATTTTTGGATTGACTTTAAAGAGAATGAATTTAAAAAGAAAATGAATTAAAAGGAAAATGAATTTAATATTATTTTATGTTTGTGTCTAATGGCTGGTTTTTGACACATGGTATGTTTTTTATTTTTTGGATTAATTTTAAAAAGAAAAGAAATTTCAAAAGAAAAGGAATTTAATATTATATTTTGTTTGTATAACGACTAGTTTAGTTTAAAATCTCCACCATTGATTTTTCTTTTCCAAAATCCAATGGTCCAGATTAATTGTGGTTTCTAAAAAATTTTCCATCTCTATATAAACTATCTTCCTCTCCAAATTTTAAACAAACAAATTTTACATTTCATAATCCTCCAAAACTCAAAAATTTCATTGTTGCTCTCTCTAAGTTCTCAATTTTTTTCTTTTCATCTTATTCTTGAGAGAGTGTTATTGTATTGTGAGGATAAATAAACTTGTTAAGTGCTTAAACTTGTAAATCCACTCTAGTGAGAGTTGTATTGTGTTCTTAAAAAATTCCAACATTTGTAACGGTTTGATCCTAAACCGTGGAAAGGATCGGGTTTGCTCTTGAAACCGTAAAAGGAGCGGTGGTGTAACGGTTGGGTTCTAATCCGTGGAAAGAGTCGGAAAGATTTTATTCAAATTTCCAAGAGGCGCTCGGGGAGTGGAGTAGGTCGAGTATGACCGAACCACTATAAAAATTACGGTGTCTTCTTCTCTAACTCTTTCTTTTTTATTTTTGCAATTAATTTAAGCAATTTATTATATGTTTTACTTTGTTCTTATTTGTTTACTAAAATTTGATAGAATTAAATTATCATATTTTTTGTCATCTTATTTGTTGTATAATTTGAATTTTTCTTATTAGTTATAAAAAGTGTATTAATTAGTTTAATTGGGTTAATTTAGAAAAAAATTTAATTAAACCCTATTCACCCCTCTAGGGTTGCCATATCGATCCAAGAGTGTGGGCTCTTAGGTTTTTGGGAGAGAGGGAGAGAAAATGAGAGGAGAAGAGTATTTGTTGAAAAAAAAAAAACATCCCAAAGGGAGTTCTCTTTTCTGTCTGTTGTGTAGAAGATGAAGACACCCTACCACACTGAAAAATCAACCACTCACACGTAGTTAATTGAGAGAGATCAGGGGAGGAAATTATTTTCCTCTCTTAAAAAATTCAAAAATTAAAATTAAAATTAAATAATAAATTAATTTTAATTTTTATATATATATATATATATATGTTATATCATATATAACATATAACCTATAGTTTAATATTGTATCATATACAACAACAATGCATGGTATTTAATAGAAATCTCATTTATATTAAATTAATTATATGAATCCAATTCACATAATTAATATTTGAATCATGCTCAAATATTTATTTCCTCTCAACTAAACTTTATATTATAATGTATCAAATACATTAGAGTAATTATATCATATATAATTTAATTAAATTAATTATATCACATAATTAATTCCTTCATTTAATTTGAACCATTCAAATTAATCCAAAATTGATTCTCATTAAATCCCTGTTGAACTACAGAGAGGACCTCATTGACCTGTAGCTTAAATAATTAATTAAACTTCTTTAACTAAATTATTCAACATTTATTAACTGTCGGACAGACCGACAGCTGCACTCTTCACACTATAGATATATTTCTGTGTACATTGGATATAACCAGTCAACAACGCGATGACCCTTCACAAATTGCTTGTAAGTACAGCTGGGCCAAAATTACCATTTTGCTCATGTAGTTACATCTAACTCCTTAATTACCATTGATCCCTCTAATGAAGTTATATTCCAACTATGACCAAACCCTTCTCGGGCTAAGAGAGGGCGTGGCCACATTGTTCAAGCCCTAAAATCAGCCCTTAAGGGAGCAATTTATCTACTTATCTCGACATCAAGGAATGATTGAATTTTGTCTTGTGTAGCTGTGTTCCTAGCTCCCTAATTAGATGAATCCCCAAAATGGTAGACATATTGAGTCGACGATCTAACCACTTTCATCCATGCAAATCAAAGAACCGCCTTCATAGGTATGAGTTCACAACTCACTTAGGATTCAGGTCATGTCACATATGGTCATCCTGGTGAAATGTAAGTCTCTACTATTAACGACGTTATATAATGAAACTAATCAATTCGTGGTTTGGTCTTATACAAACTCTTTATATAAGATACCCCCGCTCACATGTTTTCACATGAATGATTAGAAACAGATCATTTATAGCACTTTACAACACTTGTAACATCTACAAAGCAGGTCGTATCAGGTTATCGTTTACAGACTGTTTAGGTTATCATTTAAACATGATTCATCCGTATGTCTTTACATACATGTTTAAATTGCATAAAATAATCTAAGATCTTAAGGTTTATTGGATTGAGAAAATCCTCATAAAATAACAATTATTTTATTATAACAATTTGTTTAACTAATGTTTACAAACTACAAGAATACAAGAGAGATTTAGGATATCAATTCCAACAAAAATAACTACCCAACACTTAGAAACTTTTAAATTTATTTATTTATCTTTTGAAAAATGGAACTTTTAAATTTATAGAGATTAATGTTAAATGATATAATTAAATTCGCTTTCATCTACTCACTTAAGTGTTTGGATGAATCGGTGATTTAAGAACTAATAAAATACTAATTTAATTGTTGAGAGCCTAAGAAGTTAATCAAATACTTCATCAAAGTTATGATTATTTTCATACTTACATTTCTCCAATAAAATAAAATAATAAAAAAAAGAAGAATAGCGGAATATCAAGATATGAACTAGTCACACTCAAATAAAATAAAATAAACATTGAAATTTTGTAATTTGTGGAATAAAAATTGGAAGATGAAAGTATTATGAAGTTTGAAAAATGAAGAACATACTCTCAATTAAATGTGTTGATGAACAGAATCACTGTATCAACTGAATTTTTCTCTGCTCCTCACATTCCTAGAAACTTACAAGCGAAGTCACATCCTCTTTCTCTTTGGTTTTCTCCGATTTCAATCCAAATCCATTGGAGCTTCATTCTCCAGCTCCTCTGCAGATTTCTCTTCTTTTCTTCTCTTCTCTTTTCGCCCCGATCCTTCAAGATCTTCTGCGATTTCAGAAATGAGCTTTTTGAGGCCCTTTCTGTTGTATTCTTCGCTACGATGGATGAATTGTCAGAGTTGGGGTTTTCCCAGATTGCCTGGATTTGACGGTTTGCTCAGATTTCTTGTGGTTTTGATCTTGTGGTCTATGCTTTTGGAGATTCATTCCATTCCATCGTCTTCAATGTATCCAACTCTTCGTGTCGGCGATCGAATTCTTGTCGAGAAGGTAGAGTTTGTTGAGTTTTGGATTTATCTATCAAATTATGAGCTGAATTTTGAATTTCAGAGTTCAACTAGGTTTTAGGGGTATTTTTGTGGATGTGAAAGTAGTAGAGAAATAGATGTGGATTGAGATTTTAGCGAGGTTATGTTGAAGATCGATTTGGATCTTCAAAATTATGCATTGAGTTATTTTTTATTCGAAGAAAATAGATGAATCATTTATATTAAAGTACTAAATATACAAAAACGTTGATAGTTTCTTGTTAATAGCTATTATTATATAAAAGGAGAAAGAATCAAACATATAGAAAACAAGACAACGGAATGTGATCTCAATCATTTAGATGTAGAGATTATTTTCACCTAGACTCCTATTGCAGATGTCCTATGACATTTTGTAACGTCAAAAGGTTGTCCTATGAGATTAGTTGAGACACTCACAGATAACAAAGAGAACAAAAAAAAGTATGATACAAACCACTACTGTCATTTACCTGGACTGTTTTGAAAATTTCCATGTGATCTCTGCTCAAATTAATACTAGTGTCCTGGTTGCATTTTTTTCAGGCCTCTTATTACATCAGAAATCCTTCTATAGATGACATTATAACCTTCCGAGACCCGACACAGGTTAGTTGACGGATGACTAGCCTGCATGTCTTTTACTTAAAACAGTTTTTCTCTAACAGGATCCTGTTGGAATTATGGTGTGCTATAGCAATCTGGACGCAGAGAAGAGAACATCGTTGTAAAGAGAGTTGTTGCAAAAGCCGGTGACACGGTTGAGGTATGGAAGAGCCTTCTTATCATTATGTTATTGTTATGCAACTAAGCTGTTGAAAAGAACTAGTTTTATGCGAGTGATTCCTAACTGGTGACTCTAGTAGTAAGGAATTAGGTTGGTTTGTGTATCTAAGGTCCAAGGGTTGCCTGTACAGAAGATTGTCGTCTCTTAGAGTGTCGTGGGAGGGTTGAACCCTCCCGGAAATTAATTCGGTGAGCTATGAACATAATGCAAGAAATGGGAGACTCCTTAATACTCCGGTTACAAAAGAAAATGTATATTTGTTGTTAATGTATGACTACTTTGCAGCAGAAGAATTCTAGTTTTGAAGTTAAAATAAACTAACCATTTATGTGGCTTTTATCCAACACCTTCCAGGTTTGTCAGGGATGCCTTTATGTCAATGGGATTGCTCAGGATGAAAGCTTCTTAGCGGAGCGGCCAACGTACACCACAAAGTCGACTGTGAGTTTTGTTTCAAACTCTATTTTCGTTTTCATTTACTGCATCATCCTGCAATTTGCTGTGACAGCAGTAAGACTTCTAAAGCACGTTCTTAGAGAGTTTATAGTCGAACCAAAACTATCAAGGTGATTTTATTATGTAAGACGAACCCATATTCTTTACAAATCATCTTCAACTTGGCATTGATTTTCTCACAGCTAACTCATTGACATTTTGGTCAGTTGTTGGAATTAGACTGACTTGAATGATTATCCCCCTTTGACTAAAATAATACTAGTTTCCTACAGAATGCGATTTGGAGTTTCTAGTTTGTAGTTAATTTTGCTTTTTTCGAACTCACAGCAAATTCCTGAAGGCCATGTTTACGTGTTGGGCGACAACCGCAACAACAGCTATGACTCCCATATTTGGTTAGTGTTACTAATTTCAAGTGATATTATGTATGTTTGCTGCTTGTTGGTTCTAATGTTGTATAGTTTGTCTGTTAATGGTCCAAAAAGGACCATCTTATTTTAGTTTAGCCAGAAAATTTTGAATTGTGTCATTGTCCCTGGAATGGATGCTTCCCAAGTTTCTCTATTTCTCTCTCTCAACTTTGTCATCATCTTTAACCATCATTGATTGACTTAGTGATAAGTAGAGGGCAAAACCTTGACTAAGAGGTCAGGGGTTCAATCCATAGTGACCCATCGTTCTAAGATTTAATATCCTACGAGTTTTCTTGATACCCAAATATTGTAGGGCCAACGCGTTTTCATGTGAAATTAGTCGAGGTGCGTGTAGGCTGAAAAAAAACAACTTCATATTCATTTTTCTTATAGTTTTTGTCATTTGAACAGGGGACCTCTGCCCATCAAAAACATCCTTGGGAGATACCTCTGTTCTTGCCACAAACCAACAAGTTGAAATGAGCTTAGGTAACATTATTCTGCCTGTATGTGACAATTTGTTTTAGTTCCACATCCTCATCTAGGACTAGGATTGTTATTCATTATTATATATGGTTCATAAACTTGTGTATTAGCTATGGTGGAGGTCGAGTTATTTTATTAGTTATCTTTAACAACCATGCCATTTGTTTGTTTGTTATTCTTTTTCAATACACAAATTAAGGATGGATTTTGTGAATGGTTATTCTTTATAATAAAAATATATTGTTTCTTAGAATCTTTGCTGACTATTGATATATCTCAATTTTAAACAATGAGGTGTTAAACCTTATTTTTATTTTATTATTATTTTTTCTCTTTTTTTTTTCTTTTTTTTAATAATAAAAACTAGTGGATCGATGGACTGGTGGTGGTTTTCATGAAAAATAGAAGAAAAAAGTGACTGTTTAAGATACCCTTGAATTTAATCTTAAAATTAAGATAATTTAAATAACATGCCATTGTGTGATTTTTCATACTGAGTAAAGATATACAATCAGAGAGTTAGGTCCATCAACTTCATAAGTTGATGTTAAATAACTCGATTTCAATAGTAAACGCTATAGTATTTTCCACGTTTATCGAATAATTTCATCTTTTCCTATTTCTCTATTTTGCATATTTATTGAGAAATTTCATCTTATAACTCAGCATTTCAAACACAGACTATCTAACCCTAATATATTAACTTCATATTTCATAACTCAATTTTGTGCACCAAACATCCCAAATTTATTTGGTTTCAAGTTTTGGCTTAGAAGGGGATTTTCTAATACTATTTGTTTTCACTTTACATAATAATGTTAGTTTAACCTACTATATTTTTAAAAGCATCATGACATTACATAATAAATAGAGTGAGCTAAATAATTTTTCATACCCCTATAATACTTGAAATTTTTCCAAAGAAGAGACAAGAGGAAAGGTGAAGAAAGAAAATATCATGTCATTTTGTCATATCATATAAAGAAATAATGTAAAGTTAATGTATTTGTCATTAGTCAAAATTAACAAATAATGTCACATCATCTTTTTATTATTCGACTAATGGTCAACTTATCATAGACACTGTTTAGAATAATTTTTGTAGTCTTTGAGGCTAAATTGTTCCTTTTCCATTCTAGTTTGGTTTTAGTTGATAATAATAATTAAAAAAAAAAATCTATAGATAAAAGTAGAAGTAATGTTCACACGTGTACTTTTCAAAAATAGAAAATAAAAAAAAAATGAAATGGTTAATAAAAAAAAAGGTCTTAACAAGTTGAAATAGAGCTTAACAACATTACCTTATTTGTGTGTGTCAAATTTTTCTATGGATGTGAATACCCAATAAACTTTGGCCTTTTTTTTTCCCCCAAAATTTTAAGTAATGATTATTAACTTCTTTACTTGGTATGACTGTTTTTCTTTGTCAAACAACAAACCCTTTGTTTGTTTGTTATTATTATTATTATTATTTTTATCAATATACAATTAATTGTCAATATTTTTAGAAAATAGTTAGGTAAGATATTATATTGAATTTGTCTTCACCGGTTAGCTCAAATTGTTAAGTCATTCAGTGATTTAAGATGGTATCAGAGCCATGTTGATTTAGGATGTCTCATGCAACGTTATTACCTCTCCAATTAATATTTATTTCTACTTATTTTATGAAATTAATAATGTGAGTGATATCACATAAATAAATAAATAAATTGCACTAGATCTTGGCCAAAAGGGTGAGAAAGGTAAACAAAAATAAATAAATAAATATATTGGTTACCATGATTAAAGTAATTAATTCCTCAACTTTTAAGTACCCACTCCCATAACTAATAATGCCAAGGAAAAAAATTAGTACATTAATTATAATTACCTTAAAAAATATGTTATATTTATGAATAGTTTTAAATGTATATATTTGCCAAAAAAAAAAAAAAAGGAATATCCTTGTAACGTTATTTAGTTTGTTTCTGCACAAATCCGGAAAAGCCCAATTTGAAGAACCCATTACAAATTAGCACTTGCCAGTTGAGCAGTTGAGCCACATGTAGTAAGGGTGTTAAAACTTTATTGACTCCACAATCCAAATAACTCAAACTATTCGACTAAAAATATAAAAGGTTGGATTGAATTAGTTTTGTTTTTTAGTTGGATTAGGTTAGGTTAAAAATTTTCAACTCGAATTACCAACGCATATATAGGGGAATTTTTACAGATTGAAAAAATGTTAAATTATGTACAGAAATAGCAAAAAAAAAATAATTATTATAGAGTTCTAACGGTATCTATCTGGAATAGATTTCAATCAATCGATTAAAATTTTGCTACTTTGTATAAATAGTTTTCCTTCTATTTTTGAATGTCTCAAACACACCCAAAAGTTTAAATAGATATTTGGTATTTAACTTTTGAATTTTATGAGATTGTAGTTATTAGTCATGTGTTGTAGATAAATTTATATTTTTTTAATTAAAAAGAAAAAAGTAAGTTATAATATGACAATCCAATCAAACATAACTCAAAATTTAAGGATCGAGTTAGGTTGGGTTGGAGACCTTATTTTAGTTTTTTGGGTTAGCAATCTAACCAACCGCGAGTTTTTGTGTTGGTCCAAAAAATACTTTCAACCGAACCTAATATAACCCATATATACCCTTGATGTATAGTAGGGTCTTAACGAGATAAATGACAAAATTTAATGGTTGGTTTTAAAAAAATGGCAAGATATCTTTGTTATTGTAAAATTGAACAAAATGTAATTGTCACACCCCCTCCCAGATTACCCTTCTTAATCTAGAAGTGAATGTGACGACAGTAGTTACCAACCTTTTTGTGGCACTTACTGTCTAACTAACATCCTTAACCTGCTTAGATCCCTGGAATACATATATAACATTCACCAAACTAATGAAACTTTAAAAATAACCTTATAACAATAGGGATCAACAACAACATAACTACATTATATTAACAGGTACAGAGTTCAGTGGGTCCCAACATACTTTACTAGTCCCTAATATGAACAACACATATGTACAGACATTTACAGAATAAACACCTAAAACTGCTCTTTAAACTTTGAATTTTTAACTAGAGTCTTTGAGTGGCAGAGCAAGATGACAGCTAACCTCTGGGGAGATGACCACTACCTGGGAAAAGAAAAACATTTGAAAGAATGAGCTACTCGCTCAGTGAGTGACTTAATAAAAACATAAATCTCATGCTTAAACTGAAAGCTAAAAAACATAATACTGGAACTAAAACATGTCAAGCAAACGTGTACATAAAACTTTTAAAACCATTGTATCTAAGAACATAGCTAAACTGATTCTCGGTTAAGAGAGAACCCTTCTGCTCGATCTCTCAAACATAAGCCTAGGCTAGGGTGAGAACCCTTTTGTTCAATACATTTTAGTCAAGGTTAGAAAATAACCCTCATGGTTCAATCTCAGTGTCGGATATCATATTTAAGAGAGAACTCTTTTGCTCGATCTCTCAAACATAAGCCTGGGCTGGGGTGAAAACCCTTTTGTTCAACACTTTTTAGCCAATGCTAGGAAAGAACCCTCGTGGTTCAATCCTACTGAACTGATTAACTGTCATACGTGCACGTAGAGCAAACTAGATCCTGACGTCAAGGATCATAACTGATGCAGAGTACCACTGCTTATCACTGAACTGAGTGAATTATTCTGATACTTTCTCTAAGTACTTCAGTACTAGAATCATAACATAATTGAAACCGGGTAGTACAACTCAGATACCTTCTCCTTGTACTTCAGTATTGAGCTGAAACTACCTGATAGGAAAACATTTTCAAAAAACAAGCTTACTGAAACTTGATCTCATAAATCATAGTTTTCATAAGAATATCATTTGCTAACGCATGCTCAACAACATTAAGAGCACATATGCTTTAAAACATAATACAAATACTTGTAACTTAAACATGTCATAGAATTTTCTTTTGAAAACTACCATCATTCAACCATTGTACTAAAGCATATTTCATAAACTTTGTAACTAGCATGTGTTCATAAACTTTAGAGAAATGCGTTGCTTGGAACTTCTTGTAAAATAACCAGCATAAAAGTAACTGTTAATAAAGCATGGATTATTAAAATATTTATAAATCATTTATAAATCATTCATAGTCACTCACAGCTCGTCGGGGCTCTTAAACGGTTTATATGTCTCTCCTAGCTCTTCTTGGCCTAAAAGGACATAATCTCCGGTTAGATCCCTTAGAATTCTCAGCAAAATGCTTCAGGTAGCTCGCTTACTAATGGAACTTTCACCAACAAAAACAACATTACTAGTAAGATGATCATCATGAGCGAGATTCACCACTTCTAGCGAGATTTGTGACTTCCAGCGAGATTTAGTGAAAAACCAGCGAGATTTTCATCCTTAGCGAGATTCACCTCTTCCTTAACTCCTTCTCGCTCTTGCTCACAATGGTGAGTTGCCTGCTTAATCTTCCCAAGCAGCTACTTGTTTACGCACCGATTTCCTATTTCAATTTCAAAAATTCATAACTCAAAATCCATGGCCCTTTTTAAGAAATTTCCTTCTACCAACTTGTTTAGAATTGAGTTAACTTTCTTACCTTAAAAGTATCAGCCGAAAATTCCTTTTAGTTTGGCCTGAAGCTTCCAATCTTCACTCCGGGCTCTGATTAATCTGAAAATCTGCCCCTTCTAAAAATTCTTCACTTTTTGTTCTTCTCCGTGTGAGATCTTTCTCCGGCAAAACAACCTCAAAAACTAGATTCTCCCAGCTTTCAAACAACACCAATCTCACTTAATTTGTTCAAGTAATTTTCCAAAACCGAGCTTCTGAAGTTCCTCTCTCTTTTATACTTCCTGTCGCCTTCCCTGTTCAGTGGTCAATCCACCACTCATCCAGCACTTAGTGCTTCTGGCCAATTCCAATTAGTGAGTTTTTTTAATTAATTTGTTATTTCTTCCCTTCCTTCATAACCCTCATTAGGCATTCGCCCCATAGCATAACTTTAGCGTACATCAAGTTTCAACGCCTTGCGCACATCACATACTCCATCGTCTAGCGCCCAGCAGTTATCGTCTTGCGCCTAACGCCTATCGTCTAGTATTTATCGTGCAGCTCATCGTCTAGCACTGATGCCGATCGTGTAGTACCGCTTACACTATTGCCCAACGCGTAGCGCGATCCTTTGCATCGTCTAGCGTCGGGCTTTACCACTCGATCGCCTACCGCATCATTAAGCTCCGCGCAATTACTACACGAACGTCTACCGCATGGCTTAGCTCTCAACGCCCGCCTACACGATCGCCTACCTCATCGTGTAGTATCGTTCACTTACTAGACGATTTCGTACCCAATCGTATAGCGCCGCTCATATGCTACACGATCGACCAGCGCCTTTGCTCGCACACACTTGAGGCTGCCGCAATCCTTATCAACGCATCATGCCTTTCAATCCATGCGTTCATCCTTAGTACCAATGCATAGTTTATCCTTGCCTTCAACACTTAACCTCTACAAGCCTTGGTTGCTACATACGCAACCTCATGCGTCCATACTTCTCCATCAACGCATGCCTACACTTTGCTTCCATACTTAGCAAAATTTTCACTTGTTAAATTCTCTAAAACTCACCATTGACTAAGTATTTCTAACACTTAGAATTTTCTTCCTCCATCGGCTCCCTTCTTTACCTCCTTTCATAATTTTACTTAACACGCTTGTTACTCACTTATGTAGGAAAAATGGAGTACAGGGTTTACAGTAATATTTAATATTAAATTGATTTTACTGAAATATCTTAACGAACATGAATTTCTTTATTAACCTAAAAGAAATACCAAAATAAAGTTGAGAATTTTGTCTCTTTTATACAATCAACGAATTCCTCATTATCTTAATGAACACAAACGTCTAAAGAAAATCATATATTTCATGAATGTCTTAAAATTTAAATTTTTTTCAAAGATGACTTTTAGGGTTAATTTTGGACAATTATACTATTTTTATATTTTTTTTTCCTATTTTCGAAGCTACTTTAATGATGGAAAAGAAAATACATTTATTATAGAGAGAGAAAATGCATTTAATATAATTTTTCTCATTTATCAATTGAAGAGAGAAAATACATTTATTGTAATTTTTTATCATTTTCCAATTTGGAAAAAAATGCATTTAATGAAATTTTATTTTATATTTACATTGGTTTCCACTTATCAACTTATTGGCTTTCTTGATGGATTAATTGTTATTTTAAATATACCTTAAAGCATTTTTTACGGATTCATGATTATTTTAAATATATCTTAGAACATTTTGTTAGGTATTTGAAAAATATTATAACCAACATATGAAATATAATGCACTTTATAAATTAGAAATTGACTCAATTTTTTGACATAAATCACAATATAAACCAATATTTGAAATATATTACAGTATATAAATCTTCATAAATTTCATTTACACCACAGTATACATATATATATCATAATATATGAAGTCTAAATAAAAAAACATTCCCGTTTATATCAAATAAATAAATACATATACTATAATATATATCAATTTTTCTACAAAAGCTAAAAGAATACATATATATCATAGTATATATAAAAAAATATGAAAAATAAAACTAAAAATTGAATCAGGTCCACCATTCGTCTGCTTCAAACTTGCCGTCTTACCGTCTCGTGCTTGCCCTATTGCTGGATCACCCTATGTCATCCTCTCCCACCTGTAATTCACATCGTCGGAAGGAGAAAATAGAGCGAGGGAGAAGGAGAAAAGAGAGGGAAGAGGAAGAAATGGTCTTGAAACATGGGGGGAGAGAATATATGCATGGGGAAGAGAGAATATGCACGTGCATGGGTAAGAGAGAATATGCATGTGCATAGGTCAGAGAGAAAATGCATGAAGGGAGAGAGAATAGTAATATATATATATATATATATATATATATATACACGTAGGTGAAGGCTAAATTGTAAATAACCACTGATATTAGTGAGAATAGAGAGACCAGTAGTTTTTTTTTTTTAAAAAATAAAATAAAATGTTCAAGATATATAGACCTATTTTTAAGATCTTTTATGTAGAAATCTCATTTCATTATAAACCTAAATGTTACAATATGGCTATCACATAATTAGCTAATTAATCATGCAAGGATGACAAGTATCATTCATATTTTGATTGATTCGGCTCCAATCCAATTTAGGGGGAGAATCGTCGAGCAGCAGCAGCGTATATTGGTTATTTAAAAGATTTTCTCTCAGCGGTTTAAATACTATTTTGGTCTTTGTATTTTTTATTTTAGTTCATTTTGGTCTCTATATTTCAACTTTGATTCATTTTGGTCCCTATACTTTTAAAATGTTCATTTTGGTTCATGTACTTTCAACTTTGGTTTATTATGATTTTTGTACTTCTAAAAAGTGACTATTTCGGTCCTTTCATTTTCACTTTCATTTCATTTTTAAAGGATCAAAATGATTTTTTTTTAAGTTTAAATTCTAAAATGAACCAAACTTGAAAGTGCAAGAACCAAAATGAAGATTTTGAAAGTATATAGACCAAAATAAACTAAAATTGAAAGTATAAGGACAAAAAATAAATATTTTGAAAGTACATGAACTAAAATAAATCAAAACTAAAAATACAAAACCAAAGTAGTATTTAAACCTAAAAGAAAATGAGAAAATGCAATAACATGCTGACGTGTAAATTTAGTTAATGAGATGTGGCAGTCTTGTAATATTGAGTGAATCATACCCTAAATGTGTCAAATAGGAATGAATGGGGTAACCAAAAACGACATCACATTCAATTATTTGATTTTGATAATTTATTATTAGGGCCATAGGGCAAAAAATTGCAATAAATAATAATAACGACAAAGTGCAAGTTGAAGTATTGGCCAAAAAAAACTGTATTAAATTATTGAAATTAGGTACGGTTGACTTGACTTTAATGTTTCGTTCAATAAAGGTTATAAATTGGACCCCACCTCTCACTTTTTGACGTTGACTTTTGTTCCCTCTCTTCATATTATACTTTCTAAATTAAATCTCTAAACATTTCCCCATCTTAACTTAACATTCAAACATTCAACAACAAAAAGAAAATGTTTTGCATCCGTTATTTATATTATATTTATATTTGTGACATTTTTGTTACTTTGTTTTTTATGGTTTATGGACTTTTCTACGATACAATAGAAATATCAATTCATTTCTCGTATCGATATCAAATCTACATAAATGTAGAAATATAGATGAAAATATCGATATGTTGACGAAAATTTAATATATAGATGCCTATTCTTACTTTAACATTTCACACATTTTTCTCATAAAAATAACAAAGAAAAAACATTTGACACATTATACAATGTTATATTATTTTGTTTTACAAATTTTATATATATTTTTTTTAAAATGCTTTTATCACAAATTAACAATGTGCGTGTGTATATATATACTATGAAGCACAGGTACATATACGGCTACACGGTATGGATACGATCAGATATGACGATTCATCAGTTTCTAAAAAACTAAGATACAGAGGATGCATCATTTTTTTAATATATATATTTCTAAAGAACGAGGATACTGATATGTTGAAATTACATTTTTTTCTTTAAAAAAATCTAGGATATAGATAAGTTTAGCATATAAGTTAATAACAATAACACAAAATAGAACACAAATACTAAAATACAATACAAAAAAAAAAAAAAACAACATCTAAGATGTTGAAGTATAATAGTTAATAAAATGCAATAGAATAGTGGCTCATATTGCAAAGAAGAGAAGATTAAATGGAGAAGTATGAAAATAAACAAAGAACTTCTTCATTGAATTGTTGAAGATATCCAAATGATTTATATTTTGGTGGACTTTGTGGTGACTCAAATGTGAATATGAGATTAGATGATTCTAGTCTAGGGTTTGGTTCGTTATTTTTTTTCCTTTAGTTTTGGACTCGAGTAGTGAGCTTTTTAAATAGGTTGCCTAGTTTTAGATTGGAAAAGATTAGATGAGTTGCTTGTCTTTTTTTGTTTTTTAAGTACACGTAGAAATAGATACGTCAAATCGCGTACAAGATACGTATCTGAAAATATCGATATCCAATACGTATCCGATATTAATTCTTTACCTCACATGAAGTATCTGTGATTCATAGTATATATATATATATATATATATATATATATTTATTTATTTATTGTACCTTGAGTTTAATACACAAAACTGATGACTTCATCCTTATAGCTTTATTGAATGAGGTTATTCTTTTTTAAATTATAAGTTTGAATTCTATCCTTTTGTTTAAATTGTAATACTTTTTAAACATATATTTATTTTTGTAAAACTTTAATGTTTGGTTTAAATTTTTATGTTTAAATTCTATTTTCATATACAAACTTTTAAAATTATTTTATTTCTCTTTCTATCATATTTTTTTAGTCTTTAAACTTTTAAATTTATATTTTGTTTCTTGAACTTTTAGGAGGTCCATTGTAATTTATAAATTTTAAGAAGCAAGTATTTTGATGGAAATAATATTAAAAATAATTAATTAAATACTAATTAAATGAAGCAAGTAAACATTCTATAATCTAAATTTAAAAGTTAGATGGATTATCTCCATCCATTTATATGATTTGATTCCAACAAGATATATATTTTTTTAGTGAAAAAACTACAAAATAAAATTATTTAATTCACTTTTCTAATTCTCAACCATTGGTATGTCCTTTCTATCTTGTCAACAACTTGCAATTGCAATGGCCAATGATAGAAAATGTCTGGTTCCATTCACACTCGAAACACTTTATTTATTTTTTAAAAACTATATAATTAAAGCTATACGAAATATTGAGTTGATTATTGTAGTATGAAGATTATACTTATATATATTTGAGATACAAATTATTTAAATTTGGATTATAATATTATGTATTTATGACGTAAACTATTTTAGAGTGTGTTTCACGTTGCTGTTGAAAAGGATAAAAACAATTAAAAGTAAATTTTAACCATTTTTTTTGTGTTCAGTTAAATAGATTGAGATTAAAATCTGCTAAAATCACTTTTAAAAATGCGTATGTTTCACTCCCGTTTTAAAATCAGTTTTCTACTGGCTTTTGGATTCTCCTCAAATCATATATGATTTAAAATTAATTTTTTATTTTATTTTTAAAATTAAAATTTATTTCACACGTTTATTTCTTTTTCATTGATCAAATCTCTATCTTTTGATTCTAAAATAATTACACTATATTGATTTTAAAAAAAAATAAAGCTACATTTTCCTTAATATTTGAAGTAAGGAAAATACATCATTCTAAATAATTATTTAAAATTATATATTATAAAAAACAATAAAAAGTTTAGTAATGGGTCTATTTTAGATATTATAACTAAAACAAAATAATTTAGTAAATACCAAACACTAATACCTACTTGAAATTTAAATTTACCAACGACTAATTTATTTTATTTCACAACCGATTTTTGTCAAAAATTATTTTAAAAGATACAACAACAATTCCAAACGAACCTAGTTTACAAATGAAGAAAGATAATGATTACAAAATAGCAATCATTACAAACAATGAGAGTTCTTCAAATAGTTTTATTGTAGCTATGCACATGTAGACGGTAATAATTGAAAATTTCGACTATTACAACAAATATTTAAATATTATGTGGACTATAATCTTATTGTCAATCTATTCAAGACAAGTTAGGTGGGATATATTATACAAACTATTCAAAAATTCTCGATGATATTTTAATAGTCAGCTGTTTTCCATTTAAATAAATATATATTTTGACTAAAAAGTGGACAGGAGAATTTGAATTTCTTTGGGGTCACATTTTTAGTATAAATTTTCAAATTGATGCATTATATATCATATAAGTTTGGTTTGCAGAAAAAAGATAAGGCATCCAACTGCCCAAATAGGATAATAGTCAATATATGTGAACAAAAGTCAACATTCCTACAATTGGAGGGATTATCTATATATGAATACATTATTAAATTAACAATTTAACTTTTCCTATGAAACCAATTTAGTATTTTAAGGAATCGTTTGGTTTAAAGTTTTATAGATAATTATATATTAAAATTAGAAGTACAAGTGTATAGATTGTTTAATTGAAAAAAATGCTTCTTTTATTATTAGTTAATTAAATAATATTTTAAAAATCTAATTAATAATTTTAATAAATAATTTATAATGTTAATATATATTATAAATAAAAATAAATTTAAGCAAATATAGTTATAGTTAGTCATATTTTTTTAAAAAGATGATAGTTTTTCATATTAATTCATAATAATAGAATAAATTATTATATTAACATTATTATTAATAAAATTATATATGTCAATTATAAATTTAATTTAAATATATTTATAAAAATTAAATAAATTAACCCGTATCAACAAAGAAGAAAAATAAATACAATAAACAGATAAAAAGTAATCGAAAGAGAGAAAAATTATTGAAAATGGAGAAAACCCACTATTTAGATGGTTATGAAAAAACTTCATGAATGAGAATATGAAATATCTTGTAATAAGATATTTCTATTCCCAAGATTAAAAAATTGTAACAAACATGGTGATAAAATATAATTTCTCATTCATTCTTCTTATTCCTATGAACCAAACAGACCATAAAATTTTTAAGTTATATTTAAAGGTCCTTGAACTTTTAAAGTGTTTCTTTAACTTTAAAATTTTCAACATATAATGTCTAATTAATAAAGTCGTCCAATTTAACTTTCGACTTTATTTATAACATATTTTTAGCTCGATAGGTAATTTATTAAAAATTTACAAACCTATCAAACAAGAACTTAAATTTTGTGACCTATTTAATAATAAATTGATGGTTTTAAAAAATATCGATTAGCTAAAAATGAAATTAGATAAAAATAAAATTTAAAATTTATGGATTTGTTAGAGACTACGAAAGATTCATAGTCTTATCAAATTAAAGTTTGAGTGTCTGGGTGTTGAATTTGTTATTATAGTGTAATTCAGTGGTTATTATAATATGTGGATTATACTAGTCAGTAGATTATAAAGTCTGAAAGTTATAGTCGTATGTGTTTGAAGTGCAAACTATTTTAATATGAATAGGAAATAATTAACATTGTAATAAAGAGGGCGAGTAGGAAATAGTAAACATAACAACAAAAAGATATTTGAAATAGTAATACTATAGTTAATTGTAAGTTATAATAGTTTGAAACATCAACTATTATAATTAGAACCTAAAACATGTATTGAACTATAATAGTCCACTCCACTACTTGAAGTTGAAGGTACAAATACCCTCTAAAAATTTAAGGGCAAATATCAATTTATATCCGACCCCTAAACTTTGGTAATTATATCGATTTAAACCCTAAATTTTGGTAATTATATCGATTTAAACCATAAACTAAGAATTGTATCAATTTAAATCTTAAAATTTCGGGGTTGTATCAATTTAAACCCTAAACTTTTGAGATTACATTAATTTAAACCTCAAACTAATAATTATATCAATTTAACTTTAACCTTAAACTTTCATAAGTGTATCAAACCCTGAACTTTTAATAAATATATCAATTTAAACTCTAACATTCATAAGTGTATTAGATAAAACAAAATGGACGGTTTAAGTTGATACATTTATAAAAGTTTAGGGTTTAAATTAATACAATTTCCGAAATTTAGGGTTTCATTTGATAAAATTATTAATTTAGAGTTTAAATTGATATAACACCCAAAATTTAAAGGTATAAATTGATATTTGTCCAAAATTTAAAGATCTATTTGATCCTTTATACTCAAACAAACCTATTATAGGTCATTATGATTTTTTTAATTATTATTATTATTATTTTGAAAAGACGCCATCTTGAAAGTTGTAGAACTGAATTTAAAGGGTTAATCAAATCTATAATTTTTAAACGAAAATATATTAGGTACAAAGACGAGCAATACAGATCTAGGCTAAAATTATAAAATAAAAAGTTTTTAAACTTTGAACTTTGTGTCAACATACCCTTCAACCTTCAAAAATTTTAAAAGTATACGAAAATTTTTACAAAGTATTCAAATAGGACCTTTAATATCAATATTGTTGTTTTCAAAACTTATTAGAGAAATATTATTGTTTTGAAACTTATTAGAGAAATATTGTTGTTTTGGAAGTTCGAGGCTAGAAGTCGAGGGTTGAGGATTTGATTAATGTAGAGGTCGAACGTTGAGAACTCGACAAACAAAGAAAAACTTGGAAATAATATGTATATTAGGGTTGTCGAGGGTTGAAATTTCAACATACATAAGTCGAAACTTCAACCCTCGATAAGGAAATGAAATCTCGCTAATTTTGTGATGAGGATCTCACTCTAGAAGGGAATCTCGCTAATTTTGTATATTAGGTTGTCGAATGTTGAATTTTTGACATACATAAGTCGAAACTTCAACCATCGACAAGGAAGATAAGTGGGTGAAGCTAATTTTGTGATGAGGATCTCACTCTAGAAGGAAATCTCGCTAATTTTGTGATGGGGATCTCGCTCTAGAAGGGAATCTCACTAGAAATGTGGGCTGAATCTCGTGAGCATCGCTAGGAAGGCAGTTTGTTAAAGAAATACTTGAGGATCTCGCTCTAGAAGGAAATCTCGCTAATTTTGTGATGGGGATCTCGCTCTAAAAGGATTCTCACTAGAAATGTGGGCTGAATCTCGTGAGCATCACTAGGAAGACAGTTTGTTAAAGAAATGCTTAAGGATCTCGCTCTTGAAGGAAATCTCGCTAATTTTGTGATGGGTATCTTGCTCTAGAAGGGAATCTCGCTAGAAATGTGGGCTAAATCTCGTGAGCATCGCTAGGAAGACAGTTTGTTAAAGAAATACTTAAGGATCTCGCTCTAGAAGGAAATCTCGCTAATTTTATGATGGGGATCTCGCTCTAGAAGGGAATCTCGCTAGAAATGTGGGTTGAATCTCGTGAGCATTGGTAGGAAGACAATTTGTTAAAAAATGCGTGAGGATCTCGCTCTAGAAGGAAATCTCGCTAATTTTGTGATGGGGATCTCGCTCTAGAAGAGAATCTCGCTAGAAATGTGGGCTGAATCTGGTGAGCATTGCTACGAAGATAGTTTATTAAAGAAATGCTTGAGGATCTCGCTCTAGAAGGAAATCTCGCTAATTTTGTGATAGGGATCTCGCTCTAGAAGGGAATCTCGCTAGAAATATGGGTTGAATCTCGTGAGCATCGCTACGAAGACAGTTTGTTAAAGAAATGCTTGAGGATCTCGCTCTAGAAGGAAATCTCGCTAATTTTGTAATGGGGATCTCGCTCTAGAAGGGAATCTCGCTAGAAATGTGGGCTGAATCTCGTGAGTATCGCTACGAAGACAGTTTGTTAAAGAAATGCTTGAGGATCTCGCTCTAGAAGGAAATCTCGCTAATTTTGTGATGGGGATCTCGCTCTAGAAGGGAATCTTGCTATAAATGTTGGCTGAATCTCGTGAGCATCGCTACGAAGACAGTTTGTTAAAGAAATGTTTGAGGATCTCACTCATAATTGTCTTCACTTTATTTACTTTCCATAGAAATATATATATATATATATATATATATATATATTATACATGACCAATGAGAAAAAAAGCTAATAATCATTAATGAAAAAATAACAACAATAACAGAATTTTGTTACAACTAATAACTATAATTTAGTAAGTTTAATGAAAGTGCATATATTAAAATTGACTATAATTGAATAAGTCTGAAAAGAGGTGTGAGGTCCTATCACCATGTTGTCTCTACTCCGATTCCCCTGCGCGATTTCCTGCATGCATTGACCGATTGATCTGATTCCCCTGATCTGATTCACTACATTCATTGACGCATTCATGCCCCTTTGCCATAGTCTTAATGCCTCTTCAACCACCCCAAATCCATGGGTCGAGTGTTCAACACTCGACCTACATCCTTTTAAATCACCATCCTCTTCATTTTTACTTACTCACTCCCTCGATAATTTTTAGCTCACTACCCTTGATTTTGCTTACTCCTCTCCCCTTGATTTGCTCACTGCCCCTTCATAGCTCACTGCCCCCTCACTGCCTTCGAAAATAATCCTTCGAAATCATCTTCCTCTCCTCCCATTTCCATTTCCATTTCCATTTCTCTTCTTGTATTTCGTTTAATACAAATTATTCTCACACAACTATACTGGTTCGTTACTCTACTAAATTTTTATTTTTTAAGAATAATTATAAAAAAAATTTTGTTCTTATATTATTATTTTTTTAATTTTTTGTAGTTGTTGTCAGATAACAAATAACAGGAAAAAAGGGTGAACGTTGTCACTTTGAAGGAAAAAAGAAAACTACCATCGAATCTGTGAGTTGAACTTATGATATTTGAAAAGTTTAGCTTATTCTTATGATATTTGATTTATTTAGTATTAACTTTGATGTTTATAGTATTAAAATGTTTAGTTTACTGTTATGTTTAAGAAGTTGATATTTATAGTTTAATACAAAATTATTGTGATAGTTAACAAGTTTAGTATAGTTTCAAAAGTTTAATATAGTTTGAAAATTTTAGTTTATTCGTATGAAAATTATTGTTATTATGTTTATTGTGATAAGTTGATATTTTCTAGTATTAACTTTGAAAATATAGTTTAAAATAGTTTAAAATTTTTTAATTTAATTTAATTTTTTATTTTGTATTAAATTTGAAAAAAATAGTTTTAAAAAGTTTACCTCATTTTAATTTGAAAAGTTTAATTTGTTGTTATTTTTAAAAATAGTTATAAAAAGTTTAATTTATTGTTATGTTTAAAAAGTTGATGTTCATAAAATTTAAAAAGTTTATGTTTATAAACTAAAAAATTTAATATTTTTTAATATACTTCTTATAAAAAGTATAATACAAAAAATTGATGTTTGTCTTCTCTTTTTTTTTTTTTTTAGAAAATGACAGGCAAATGCTTGAGATTTTTGTTATTTACAAATGGTAATATGATTGATGGTATTGATGGAGTTGAGTATGACTAACCACCAAGTGGGAGTTTTACCATAATGTGAACAATGGAATTGTATTCGAACAATTCATTCAAATGGTTGGGATGTTACTTAGTGTAGATATGGGAGCAAATCAGATAGAAATAATATATAGACATCCCAATCTAGAACCATTAGGATCAATAAGGTTTATGTCATTCCCTATTTCGAATGTACAAGCTATGAACTTGATGTTCTCAATGACAATGCCAGTGCTAAATGTAGTGCATTTGTATGTAAATGTAAATAGGATAGGGGTGGACCCTGATACATCATTTAACCAGTTTGAAGATCCAACTCAATGTATCGATCCTGATCCGGAATCAGTTGCATCGCCATGTGTTAATGAAGATATGGCGGCTAACAACCTGTACAGAGACTTCAGAATAGAAACGGATGATGAATTTGAAGAGTTGGATTTCAATGGTCGTGAACATGAGATGCTTTCAGATACATTCAATAATTTGGATATGAATGTACTGGATAGCATTCGGGAACATGACCTAATTATAGCTCCTGTGGACATTGACAATACGCAATTGTATAAAGGGATGATTTGTCAAAACAAGGAAATGCTATAACACGCGGTCAAATGTTTTGCAATAAAGTGTCACGCACCATACAAGGTTATTGAATCTACACCGACGATTTGGATAATTCTATGTAAGAAGTGGGAGGAAGGTTGCGAGTGGAGACTTCGTGCAATAAAGAAAAAATCGCATGGCTTGTTCAAGATCACTAAGTATGATGAGCAGCATACATATTTTTATTTAGAACTAAGTCAAAGTCACGTGCAATTGGATTCATCAATAATTGCACTGGAGTTCTGTGACGCCGTAAGAGAAAAACCATCGATCAGTGTGACATAACTGCAGTTCGACATCAAATCAAAGTTTGGATATCATGTTCCTTACCATAGGGTATGGGATCGAAAGAGAAAAGCGTTGGTTTAAGTGTTTGGTGATTGGGATGAGTCTTACAAATTTTTGCCCAGGTGGTTATATATGGTTAAGCAGATCAATCCCAGAACACGTGTAGAGTGGAGAGTTAAAGAAACGTTTACTGAAGGCCATGTTATCCTAACTTCTGTATTTTGGGCATTTGGTCCTTGTATAGATGCTTTTAATAAATGTCGGCCGATAATTCAGATAGATGGTACACACTTGTATGAAAAATATAGAGGAAAACTGTTGATTGCTACATCAGTTGACTCGAACGACCATCTTCTTCTTGCGTTTGCCGTTGCTGATGAAGAGTCCGCAGACTCATGGGGATGGTTCCTGAAACACATAAGAGAAATTGTAACACACGAAGAGGTGTGTTTAATTTCAAATTGACTTGCTGGTATAATCGCAGTAGTGAACAACCCAACAAATGGTTGGATGGGACCGAAATGTCACCATCGTTTCTGCTTACGACATATCGTTAGCAACTTCAATAAAAAGTATAAATTTAATTCATTGAAAAATTATGTTTATCATGCCGGGTGTCAGTTTCAAATTCGAAAGTTCAACAAAGCAATTGAAAATATCAAAGGAATAAATCGGAGCTGTCTAAGTTTTTTTGACAACATTAGTTTAGAGCAATTGACTCAAGCACATGATGGAGGATTCAGATAAATGATGGATGGAAGTCTGTTTTCAGATTAATCAAGTCATTTTGTTCACTTGATGTTCTTGCCACTGTTAGCTAACCTCCATGATGCAGGGCGATATTTGTGGGGTGGAGCCACTTAGCATGGTTGTATAGACAATTATGCAAAGCAACAAGACCTGTTCGAAAGATAGCTGGGCCTCTCATACTTTTACAACTATGGGCTTGGGAGCGATTTCTAACAATGGCTCCACAGCTACAACATGTTCATGATGCTCAGTTAGTTGGACGAGCCTACGGTTCTCGGTATGTTGTTTTAATTCAATTTAATTTTTATATCACTGATCTAGTTAATTTAAATTCTAAATTATCAATTTAAAAATTTAAGTGGAGAGACAAATTTTGTGTGACTAGGATAGCCACATATGTAGTCAGCCAATATAGATACATGTTTGATCTGCTTCAACCTGAACAGGTACATTACACTGAACCTAATTGATTATTTTATACACGTTTTTATTGTATTTGTCTTTAATATTCTCTAATATAATATTTTGTGTTTAAGGTTATTTGGGAGCCGTACAAAATTATTATGCATACTTTGCCTAATTTATGCATAATAATTTTGTATGAATGGTCAAAACATATGGCGGACGATGAGTCCTCTCATATGTTTTCACATTGGTGAGTGAAATCTTCCTGATAAGGTGATGAGACAATTCGGTTTTCAGCAGGATGTCCCATCGCCTTGTAATACTGAACCCGTACTGCATGATATTAACCTAAGGACTGGAGATTGGTCCAAAAAAGTTGCACATTTGGTAGTGTGATGGCACTATCGTGCAAGGTTTATTGCAGTGGGGGTTTTTCTTGAACAGTTTAACATAGATGTCACTCCAGAATATATTCATTGGTATAAAAATATCATAAGGCGCTACATCACTCGTCTGGGAGCAGCTGTGGGTCATCTGGTAAATGAATGAATATTATCTAATTATTTTTAATTTAAATTTATTTTAAATATTGTCTATTTTTTTATAATTCACAGAGATCGAACAACAGTAGATTTCGTGAGGTTGCGAATGATCCGAACCAGGTTCTTGCTATATGCAGTGACAATCAAAGCTATATAGAGGAAATTCATTATATGTACGATATACCTATTGTTCCTCTACCAGCTCCTAGACGTAGAGGACTTGTTCGAGAAGAGGATAAGTTTGATGAGGTTGCACATAATGTGGAAGAGTTTCCCTCTATGATGCAGAAGCAGAGTCAAACTGATTATGTTAGTTTGATGATGATGATGCCAACATTTGGTTCAGGACATTATGACTCAGAGGCTGGTCCTTCGTCTTCATACGTGTAACATCCCACATCTTTTTATTTATTTATTAATAATGTAAAACTTTTCACTTTTCAGTAATTGTCCTTAGTTGAAGGGCATGTTTGGAATTCTGAATTTAAAGTACAAATGCGAGGATTTAAGTGTTGTCGTGGAAATTATTAAAAAATTATTCAATTTGAAAAGTTATGGCAGGAATTAATTATTTTTGGAAAAATGAAATGGATTAAATAGTATAAAGTGGGTTAAGGAAAGGATTTAATTAGAGATATACTATTTTCCTTTTATTATTATTATTAGTTTTTTTTTTAAATAAAAAAAGCACCCCATCTCCCTCACAACCATCTCGCCCGAACGCCGCCCCTCACAGCCACCTCGCTCGAACGCAGCCCAGATCGGACGCTGAACGTCCGCCGCCGCCCTCCTCAGCCCGTCATCCAGACGCCACCGGTCCGACCCTAGCCACTCGCCGCCGAGGTTTTTGCCCTAACCGACCACCCTTTGTCGCGTTTCGCTGCCATTGCTGCCTAGTCGATGCCTCACTGTTCGTCGAGGCCCGAATGCGTGCGAACCCCCCCGACGATCATCGCTTCCAGATGCATCAGCAGTCGTTCCGGCATTTTGCTACCCGCGTTGTCGTTCAGATCTGCTCCGCGCTGTTCCGGTTCGCCCTTCCAACCATTGTCCGCCAGTATAGTAGCTGCTAGCTGTCGGGTTCATCCTCTTCTACCGCCATTCCGTAGGATTTTCGCCAGAAGATTGGAATATGGGGTAAGATTTAAGATTTGTGTGTTTTCTTGAATGGGTTTGGTCACCCATTGAGTTTTGGTCTAATTTTAGTTATACTAATTATGTTGTGAAGCTTGGATTGAACTTTCAAGGTGTTGGGAATCACTGCCTAGTACGATTAGAGTTGGCTTTAGGGAATTTTGGGTTAGGAATAGATTGGAATCTCCTTACTAAGCTTGGAACAGATTTCTAGATCAGCACATCGTTTGGGTAAGTTGTTTTGTGGCATATGAGGTATTTTCATATTTGGAATTTAGTCTTGATTGTCGAACTTATTTTTTTAAAATTTTTGATTTAGGGTGTGATTCAAGAATTTTACTAAGTTAAAAGAGGGTGTAGATTACTTTTTGTTAGATTTAATTTCAAGGTAAGTAATCTTATCACTGGAATTGCCTACGGGTCAGGCTCTAGTTGTATGCTAGCATGATAAGTGTATGTTATGGTAAATGTTAGCATGTTGATTGACAGTATGACTTGAATCAAAGTATGTTCTAGCACAAATCCTGATTTGTTTACATACACACCTAAGTGCTTGATCGTTAATATGTGATAGTATGTGTTTTCATATGTTGATGTCTGATCTGCTGGCGTCGAGGCATACTTGTATGTTGTGGATTTATGATATAAGTTATACATGGATGATGTATAATATGTTGTTAAGAATTATGGGTATGCGATGCAGCCATGGTATTAAGGATTTTTATGTATGCACTGTACAATATTGAATCTTAGCACGTTAAGACTGTGTGAATATCCTCATTGATTGGTTAGATGCTCACCAGTTTGTGTTTCCTTCAGGATTCACCAGTTTTGTGTTTCCTTCGAGATTCACCAGTTTTGTGTTTCCTTCAGGATTCACCAGTTTGTGTTGCCTTCGGGATTCACCAGTTTTGTGTTTCCTTCGGGATTCACCAATTTTGTGGGCATACTTAACTACAATAGGATAGGACTCAGTCTCTTATATGTTACATGTATTTATGTGCCATATGTGGGTATCTAGAGTACATAGATGGCTAGCCTGACCCCAGTGGTGGGGTTACTTACTGAGTATTTTATACTCGTTCTTTCTTATGTTGATGTTTCAGGTAAGGGTAGAAATGCACCGGCGATGGCGCAGCGAAATTCATGATCGAGCCACTGGGACTAGTTTTTTTTACGCTTCCGCATCATGAGATTTAGAGTTCTTTTCATGTTTCCCTTAATGTTTAGTTTTGATGTTTGAAACTTATTATTAAGAATTGTTTTTCATATATATTTATTAATCTTTATGATTTATGGGTACCCTATTATTGTTTTTAACAATTGCATTTAATAAGTGTCTTTTGAACTTCTCTTGTTTTTAATTAGCATTTATTTCAAATGACTGACGTCGTTTTAAATTCTTTGCATGCATTTATTTTAGTAACGGCCTTACCTAGGTCCTAGGGGGTCAGGTCGTTACAATACGTGCATGGACATAGTCGGGGTCGTGGAGAGCATAATGAATATTTTTATTATGAAGCGCCTGCAGAGGTACCAGAGTAACATCAAGAAGAACCTGAGCAACCTCAAGTTCGAAGTCGACAACAACAACCAGCTCGAAATCGACGACTCCGCCTTGTGGGACACATTGATTTTTGTAGTTATTTTTATATAAATGAGATATTTAATTTACATTTTTTTATTTTTATGAGATATTATTTTTTTAATTTATTCTTTTTAGAGTTTAAATAAAATAATAAAATATTTTTAGAAATTATTTTTATAAAATGATTTTTTAAAAAAAAAATGAAGAAAGAAAGAAGAAGGTGGAATGTGTAATAATTAAAAAGGAAAAAAAAATGAAAAATTTGTACGGATGACCCAAAAATTGAAGTGTACTCTCGTTCTCGCTCAAAATCTCGCTCTCGCTCTTAAAATCTTGCTCTTGCTCTCGCTCTCTCATAATCTCACACTCTCTCAAAATCTCGCTCTCTCTCATAATCTCACTCTCTCTCTTACTCTTCCTCTTTCTTACTCTCTCACAATACAAAATTATTTTTAACACATCAAATAATTATGAGTATTATGACGAATTTGATTGAGAAGTTCAGTGGCAAAAGAAGGAGATTCATTAGCTCGTTATTTAGTCAGATTTGTTGAGATGACAGAATCCGTAAAAATTATTCAACAAGCTTTGGAAGGAATTCCACGGTGACCTGATGAAAATTTAGAAATACGATCTTTTGATAGAGGAAGGTCTCCGGAATGATAATTAAACAGACTCAAAATAATAATGTTAAAGGAAGAACAAGGTCGATGGTTCAAAGTTCGACCTACCTTGGTCGAATTTTGAACCCTTGAGTTATTAAAAAAAAAAAAAAACAAAATTTTTACAAATAGTTTGAAAACAACAATATTTTCCTAAATAGTTTCTAAAAGGACAATATCCTTTTAATTTTCCCTTAAAAATATCCTTAACATTAATTTTAGATAAAAATTGTGAACATTATATTTAAAAAATACTCTTGAACTTCTAAAAGTAAAAAATATCGTTAAACTAAAAAAAAGTTCAAAAGTACCTTATTATTAATAAATGAAGAGTTGTTATCACCTTGTTGTAGAGATAATTTTAATTCTTTTAAAAGAAAAATTATAAATGCTTCTATAATTAATACAGTGATCAATTTGTTAGAAATTTTGTTGGGTTAAAAAGTTAATTTTAAACAAATTATAAATATCCTCTTTTTTTATAGGCATTCTCATTTTTCTCATTTTTTTCCAGTTTTTATGTCGATTTTCTCAACAACTAAGATAATAACCAAAATTTTAGGTTAAAACATAAATTCTCATAAAATCTTGCAAATTTTCAAAAGCAAAATCTTCTCTTAAAACACACCAAAACGATAAGTAATAACCAAATACAAAAAAAAAAAATAAAAATGTATTAACATCACATTCAACTAGTAATATACAACATTGTTAAAATATTTTAGTTTAGAGATTCCTTGGTGCTTCCATTATTCTTTTTTTCTTGTTATAGTCTATATACCTTAATTAAAGTGGGTACTTTTATTTATTTCTTATTTTTTTAGATAAATAAATCATAAATAGTCAACAAAAAGAGGAGTAAGAGAGTATTAAAGAAGAGAGCGGAGAAAAAAAAGAGGAAAAATAGAAAAGTAAGAGGATATTAATGGTTTTTGTTTATAATATGAGTATTTTTATTTTTTAAAAATTATTTGTAAACTTTTCTTTTTTAAAATTGAAGGGTATTTTAGAAACTTTTGAAAGTTCAAAAGTGTTTTTTACACAAAACTCTAACGATTTTCATCCAAAACTAACGGTAATGATATTTTTGAACTTGTTTTTTGAAATTTAAGAATATTTTTGAAATTTTTAAAAGTTTAAAAGTATTTTTTACGCCAAATATAAAGTTTAGGAGTATTTTATATAATTTAATTAGTCCTATCTAATTTATTTAATAACCAAAAAAATTAAGTTGTTGAATTCAATAGATATAGTCATATAGATGTATATTTACAACTTTTTTCTTTTATTATTAAATTACATGATGAACTGATATGTTTTTAAATATGCCAATAATAGCAATTGTACATTATATAAAATTAAAAAATGAGCAGTATAAAATTAAAAAATGAGCAGCAGAAAATAATAAATACTAGATATTTGTTTTCTTTTATTTGTTTTTTTTCAAATACTCTTATTTATTTATCTAAATAGAAAAATTGGAGGGGGAGGCTAGTGGGTTGAAATCAATTAATTATAATATGGATAGAATGATGATAAGATGTTGGTTTTAATCCTATTTTAGTCTCTAACTTTGAATCTTATTCTATTATGATTCCAAATTTTTAAATCGTCTATTTTAATTATTGAACTTTTAAAAAATGCTTACTTTGATCCTTATTATTAAGATTTTGTTTGACTCTTAAATAAAATAATGAGATGACTTATATTTTTAAATGGTTGTCAGATGAGTTAACCACGCTAAAATCTAGGGTTTCAATGTGAATTAGGTGGTAAAACGATTTTCTATAAGAAAACTCAAAAGTCATTTTACATTCAAGATTTTGACCATTCAGTATTTTGGAGCATTGATTGTTGCCATTTTACTTCAGTTTCATTTTGCTCAACACATGCTAGATGCAATTTCATAAAAAAGTTAACAAAATCTTAATAGTATGGACCACAATGAACATTTTTTAAAAGTTTAGGGACTACAACGATTATTTTTTAAAGTTTAAGGACAAAAGTAGAACAAAATTAAAAATTCAAGGACCAAAATAAGATTTAAACCTAAAGTATAAAAATTTGGGTTGAGATAATATGGATGAAGACATGGAAGGGAGGGTTTTATACTTTTTCTATTTTATTTTTTTTGTTTAACATCATTAATAAGAGATTTTGTTCTCTATCTTATTCTGCATTATTGTCAAAATTTTAATTTCAATACAAACATCTTCTGAGTTATTGAAAGAGATTGAAAATATGTATACTGTGTAAAAGATACAATAAGATGTGATGGATCTTAAAAATTATGCTTTTATAACAATGTTATTAATTTTATTGAATATCAATAAGATGTGATGGATAATTTTTCTCAAAAGAAAAAAAATATTATGGATAATAATTATTTGTCATTATTATTTTGATCTTCAATAAATAATATCCTTGGGTCCTATTCAACTGTATAAAAGTCATTATTTTTTCTAAATAAAAATATGTTTAGATTATATTTTCAAGTATTTAATTTAAAAAATAAGTTATTTAAAAATAAATTGATTATTTGACAATCGTTTTTCAAATGTACTTTAATCCATTTTTTAATCAAAAGTGTATAAATAAAAATGAATTTTTTAAAAAACACTTTTTTTAACTATACTTGATCAACTTATACACCAAAAGATATATGGTTATAGTAGAGAATATTTTGGTCAAGTTGATGACTTAATTGATTAAGTAAAAATTAATGAGATACAAATTTGAATTAAAAAAAAAAGAACAAAACTTGAGTGTTTACATTAGCGAGATAATTGTTCAAAAGATCCATTTTAAAGATTTAAAATTGCAAATGACTCTATTTTTTTAAAAAATATCAAATGCCCCTTTGCTGATGTCATGACCACGTGAAGTTACGGTATTGTTCTTTTTTTCTTTTTCCTCTTCTTCTCTGATACGAGAAATCTTCTTCTGCATGCCGTCTTCTTCTTTTCCAGCACGACGAGTCCATACAAGCAGCTTCAACGCAACCAACTTCGATGAGCAAGAGACAAGAGAGAGAAGTGATTTTGTGAGTGAGAAAACGAAGAGAGAGCAAGACGAGCGAGAGCAGGACATAGTGATTTATGAGTGAAAAAAAGAAGAGAGAGCAAGACGAGCGAGAGCAAGAGACAGTGATTTGTGAGTGTAAAAAGAAGAGAGAGCAAGACTGTTGCTTTTCCGCATATGCGCAAATATATTTTGGTAATTTTACTCGAATTTAATGTCAGCAAAGTATCATTCGACATTTTTTTAAAAAATCGGATCATTTCACTTTTTGCCTAATTTTTGGATTATCCATTCGGCGGACCCTATATTAGTCCAGTAAAAGAGTAAAAGTATTCATTAATCATTATATATAGTTAAAGATGAAAGTAACCGTGATTTATATTGAGGTGATTATTATACACATGGCTGCTCTACTAGGGTTATACATTTATTTACTAAAGATGTGTTCGGAATACAATTTTAAGTATTTAATTAATTTTAAAAAATAAGTTATTTGGGAAGAAATTGCAGTATTTGGTAACGACTCAAAATAACTTTTATTGCATGTATTTTGATCCATTCTTTTCATTAAATAAAAATGTGTCTTTGAAAATATATTTTTTTCTCAAGTCAATCCAAACAGGCCTTATTTGAGTAAAATTTGATCAAATGTTGTAAACTTATTTACAATTATGTCGGATATATTTTTCAAACACACATGAGCATTGAATATATTAGGATACAACATACTACTAGTACACTAAAAGTATTGTTGATACCTTCTTGATCCCAAATTGTTGACGAGGAGCCATCAGAGAATGGTTTGCCCAGGAGAGCTATATATTAGATGCCTAGTCTCTGCAATAATAGGTTGAAGTTCATTGTGATTAAGTTTATTTTCTCACAATTAAGTCATAAACAATCTTGGAGTCGATCTCATTATAAACTATTAGACGTGTTTAAATAATTTCAACGAATACTTGAGGTTGTTGTTTCTGAATAAGTCTCCTAGTTTGTTAGAGTTTGGCAAGGATTAGTTTGGGATTAAAAACCATCACGTCTTTTCGACTATTCTCTTGACAAAGATCAGTTTGTGGGAACAAGATGTTTAGAAGAATAAGAGGAATTTGTGTTTATGTAGAGATCTTTTTAGAAAAAGCTTTTTCACCGTAAAATATTGGGAGTTAGGGGGAGAGGGTTCAGAATAATAATAAAAAAGATTCTCTACGATAGCTTTTCAATTTTAGAGAAAAACTTCTCTAATTTCCTTTAATTAAATTAAAACGATTTTAATTAATTCATTTACAAAATTAAATATTTGAATCTTATTCAAATATATATTTCTCTCCTAATTTATAGTTTTTAATATGAATTTCATTCACATTAATTTTGTTAACATATAATTTTGATATGAATCTAATTTATATTATTTTAATATTTGAATCATACTCAAATATATTAAATCTTCTTTTATTATAAAGTTTAATTTGTACATCTTATTCAAACTTAATTTTATAATATAATATACCTATATACATTATATTAATTGTATCATATACAATTAATATTATTCTCTTTAATAATTTGAACGATTCAAATTCCTTCTTCTAAAACTATTGGTTCTTGTTTACCCATTGGGGGTTTGTGGGAAGACATGATCCTTACATATTAAAAGCTCCAATGGTTCAACATTAACTAATTAAACTTTTTTATTATATTAATGTACATTCATTAACTATGGGTCACTCCACTAAAGACTCACAGTTGTCCACGGATATTAAGTCGATCCTTCATGAGTGGTTTGTAATTACATTTGGGTCAAGTTATCGTTTTACCCCTATAATTATCTCTTACTCCTTAAATACCACTTATCCATCTAATAAACAATATGTTTATGGTCTTACCATAATCCTTCATCCTTCTCCTACTTAAGCATATACTCCAGCTAATAAAATATAACCTAAGTCTAGGTGATTTATCCAAGACTTTAAATGTCTAATCCATTTTGTAACACTTAAAAAACATAGACAAAACCTATGGCATACATCTAACGTGCATTATATAACACTTATATAATATCCATTTCATAAATCAATATAACAATTTACACTTAATTCTCATGAAATCCTACACATGCATACTATAGACATAGTATAACATTTATAACATACATTAAATTCATGTTTCATGCTTATCCTATGATGGGGTTTTAAATCTATATGATATACTTTATACACAATAAATGTTAATTATAATATACATTTATAATGCATAAATAATTAAAAACACTAAAATTGGACCGGTTTTGTCATCTTAAGCAAGCGAAAGAACCAAATTATTAGAATAATAATTCTTTTAAAAAACCCCCGAACAACTCCCGGATCCTTCAAAATAGCTCGAATGGCTTAAAATTGCTTGTACTGGGATTAAAACTGCTTGAACCAAGCTTAAAACTGCTTGAACCAGGCTTAAATATGCTTGAACTGGGCTTAAATCGCTTGAGCCGAGTTTAAATATGCTTGAATCGAGCTTAAATCTACTATAACCAAGCTTAAATAGCTTGAATCAGGCTTAAAAACAAAGAAAAAACCATTGAACCACTTGCAGCAGTCGAATCGGACCAGTCCAGACCAAATCATCGGTCTAGACCCTTTTTCCTCACGCGCGAATCGACAGAAGCCTAGTTTTTTTCCTTTTCCTCTATTTTTTATAGCTTCTATCACCTCCAATCTTTCTTCAATTACAACCTAGATTCAACTTTATTGACTAAAAAAAAAAATTACAAACTCTTTAACACATATTAACGGCCATAACACCCCTAGCAATTACAAATCTAAACAACAAAATTGAGCCTAAAAGGATGCTAAAATAGTGGGTTCCAATTTGAGACCAAGAACATTCAACTCATAAATTAATGGTGACGGAAAATTAGAAGTCTACTTATTCAACAACTAAAATCCTCAATATGCGATGCATATTCCTAAGATATGCGTTGATATTCATGCGTCGATGGTCATGCGTTGGAATGATAATGCGTTACGAATGTATGCGATGACCATGTGTCCTGTCACAAGTTTTCTTGCGTTCACGCCAAGTATAATGCGAACGCAAGTTTCTCGGGTGATCCGAGGTCGAACACAGGGACTTGTAGCACAATGAATGCGGTAATGTGCATGCAACAGTTTAAATAAAAGAATGGAAGGGAGGTTGCTAAGTTAACCATACTCTTACTCCTATCTAACAGACAATACAATGAGAATATGCATGAGAGGTAGAGACGACAACTTTTGACATGAAATAAATGAATGGGAAAGTAGATAAAATGTAGGGATGATTTCATTGCAATCCTTAAGAGTGACCACAAGGGTAACCTTAGTCAATGAAAGCCATGCAATCATGCTACACACAAGTGAACCTAACTTTAGGACGTATGCGGTGTATCTGCGATATTGTTGAGAAGCCTATGCCTGCCTAGACCTCCATCACTAGCTCACTAACTCTCGCCGCATGAGCGTGGCTGCTGCATAACCTCTTATCCTACTTCCGAACGCATGTAATATCCAATCTGTAGGGTGCATACGCTATGTGATAGCAAAAGGAGCTTATCCCTAAATTCCCCATTCTTGCCTATGCATTCCAACCCGCTCTCTCGAGTCTTAGATTTGTGTTTTAGACTACTCTCTCAAGTATGCCTAAATGATGAATGAAGCGCTCATAAGACAAGGTAATCGCATGAACTCTGCTAACCTAAAATTGTTCCTATCTCTAGTGGCCAATGCATACATTGCTTAATACGACCAACCGCTTACCCTCCCAGGCAGTTGGTTGTTGCTGACTTTACTCATAGACAAACAATGCGTTAGCCTATAGACAGGTGTTGCTACAGCTTCACATTAAGCAAATAAGGTTACTCACACACTCACGCAACGCACATCTCTCGATGGGTTATTACATGTTTCATATCCCTAATCCACATGACTAAGTATGTGATACCTAAGCAATCCCACTAAATGTTGTAATGAAAGTAAAGATACTAAGTAAAGAAGATGGAGATGGAGTCGAAGGAGACAGAGAAATGTATTGAAAATAAATTGTATTAATTCTTTAATCACAAAATGTCATACAATACAATATGAGAAAAGATAGGAAAATGAAATGACTGGCTAGAAGCAAAGACTTGCTTCCAGCGGACGTGCGTCAAGGCTGCTGGTGGTGCCATGGATGGGCGGAGGAGCTGACTCTCTCGAGATCTAGCTTCGGTCGTCACTTAGAATGGATGAAGGAGGTGAAGAACTCTCAAGCGTCTTCTTACACATTTTGTCTGGATCACGGGGAAAATCCCCGGATAACTTGAATTTCTGCTCATTGGCTTTTATTTATAGAGCTTGGGTCGCCAATAGCATTAATGTCAGCATCAGCTTTTGATTTTCTCGAGGTAGATGCGTTGATGCGTTTATTTCACCAACCTTGTGTTGATCCCATTAGTATGCGTTATCGCGTAGCTGCAATCATTTAATGACCGCATTCGCTTAATACCGCAACTCTACATGATGACCACAATCGCTTGACGAGCGCAACTCCCATGCGATGGACGCATACGGCTGATTACCACAACATCCATGCATTGATCGATGAGTTTACCTTTGCGATGGAGAGTTTTTCCGCATGCGGTCGTCTATAGGGTGGTCCGGTTTCCGGTTTGCGTCCACTTCCTATATTAGCTACAAAAATAGAACATTGAACGCATAATAACGCATAATAATGGGTTAGCCGAGATTCAACATGCTGATTGTCGTAAGCTCATTTTCTTGTGAATTCCTATCATGATTGTCGCATATTCTGCTTAACGACATTCATAATTCTAAATAAAAGGCCTAAGATGACATGCATTTCTGCATGTCATCAATTAACACCAACCAAACTTAAATTAATGCAAATTGAGTGTTCTAAATCATGCTCCGATATCATTTGAAAGAGTTACAAACATGATAAGGAAAGCAATTTAGATAAAATCATACTAATTACACTAATTTCGTGGATTAAGCATGCTTGTTCATTAAAAAAAAAATGTTTAAGAACAACAATGGTGTAAACTACAAATCTTGGAGAATTCTTGAAGGAAAAGTATTATTCATTTGTCGTCCATACATGAGGAGCAAAACTCCTATTTAGAGATTGAGTACAAGTAGGGGGGAGGGGTTAAAAAGGGAATTAACCTATACTTTTGTCCAATTATCCAATTTAACCCATTTCTATTTACATCATTCTACCCCTCCAAAAAGAAAACTCATCCTTGAGTTTTAAAAAGAAGAGAAAGAAAATGAAACAATTAAGAAATGAAATAAACTTGCCTCCTACATCTTGAACAAAATTATTATGAAAAAAAGTCCAAAACATAAAATTTCAATCATTCATTGAGACTCTAACTATTGTAGTGTTCAAGTACTCATTGACCAAGCCAATATCTTTAAGCAAAGAACATGTTGACAACAACTCTAATATTCTCTGCACCTCTAATATTCTCTGCACCTTTATACAAGCAACTTTAATGCAAATAACTCTAATATTCTCTGCTTTTCCCTCTTGAAGGTCAAACAACATATTGAAAACAGTGGCATAAAGACATTCATTGTGATAACCTCAAACATGTTGACTGTAGGAGTAGTATTTTTTAAACGAATCAGTGCCTTTGCTCTTCTAGGTTTCTGCAAGTGGGTTTTGTTAATGAAAAAGTAACTTCAGCATCTTTATTGTACAAGGCCTTCAGCAAACTTAAATTTACTACATCGAAAAATTTCAACACCATTTCTCATAATAAATTTATCCACTCATTTTCTTTGATATCTTACTGCCAATTAGGTTGACCTTGCCAGTCTTGATAATCTTCTTGATTTCATACCCTTGTGTTTGATCATAATGGAATTGGCATTGAAAAATGGGTAATTTCCTTGTTGTAGATGCATCATTCTTGCTCAGTAATGTGGTTGGGGACTAGCCGAATCTTCATCTTGGACTCTGATTCATCCTTGGATGAATCAGAGTCCAGCCCCAACAAATTTGGTGGCATGGGTCTAATAGGTGGATAACCCGAAAGATGTTGATGATATTGGATAGGACTAGACAACTGCATTCCTCTATCTTTAATTCTTTGATGCAGTCTTGCTGGTTATTGGATTCTTGGAGGAATTTCTTGTACCCTCCAAGACAAATCTTGCTTTCTTAGAAGCATTTGATGCTGGTTTTTAAGCCTTTGTTGAGCTTCTTGCACCTGTTCTTGATTGTTTCTGTCAGCTTGTCCGGTGGTGCTTCTTAATGAGTTCTTGGTTGATTTTCAACCATTCTTCCAACATCCAATGACATATTTTCGATAGCTTTTTGGATGCACAAAATCGTGGCTATAATGCTAGCCATATTGATTTGAATTACAAGCAATTTCACGTTAAACTTTTCGAGAGAAGTGATGGAAGTTTCTACAAGAGTTAATCACCGGTTGACGGAATGAGAGGAGAAAGATGAAGCTTCCACAACTTTAGAAGAGAGGGAAGGAAGAGTAGGGAGTTTACGAAGCCTTTTACTCATCATGAGGTCTCTTCACAAGGTCCCTACAAATCTTGGAGAATTCTTGAAGGAAAAGTATTATTCATTTGTCATCCATACAGGAGGAGCAAGACTCCTATTTAGAGATTTACAAGTGGGGGGTAAAAAGGGAATTAACCTATACTTTTGTCCAATTACTCAATTTAACCCATTTCTACTTATATCAAACAACCTTTGTAGCTCAAAATTCTCCCTCTTCACTTGGTGATTTTGATCACAAACATGTCGTAAACCACAGCTAGAGTCTTCCCTGCTATTCTTCGACCTTAGAATGGATTGTGGGATCCAAACCTCTGATGAGTTTCAAGGAATTTTGGAATTAGGGTATTTCTGGTTGGAAAAAAACTGAGAGAGAAATTTTGCATTAATTCACCCTGGAAAATCCCTCTTTAATCTCATCCTCTTTTCTTCTATTTATAGAACAAGCTATGAATAATAGGATTAACAACAAATTGACAACAAATTTGCCAATTGTTTGATGAAATTTAGGTGGCAAAATGTAGATTATTTAGAAATTGTTAAGCAAGAAGGTTAGTAAAAAAACAACTAAATCCACTAACCATTTTTAAATTGAATTTCTTAAATTCAATTTTTAATTTGAATTTCCAAAATCTATTTTGAATTTAAAATTGTTTTAAAATTAAAATTAATTGAAATAATTAATTTTAAACAAAAACAATTTTAAATATTTAATTAAACCTTTTAATTAAATGATATTTAATTAAACCTTTTAATTAAATGATATTTAATTAAATAATAATTAATTAATTGAATATTAATTAAACATTTTAATTAATTTTAATTAATTTAATATCAAATATTAAATTAATATTTTCACACTTAATCCGACTTCTTTCAAAAACAACATTTAAATCGAATTTAAATATTTCCAATGCTCCTTATTGTTTAATTCATAATTAAATGACTTTTGGTTTAAGTATATCATATATAACTAACCTTTATTCCTTTAATTGAATTTGAACGTTTCAAATTTGCTCATTACATTGCTCTAAGGTTTAACCAGATATGAGCTAGCAAGGGGACCTAATGAACCTAAAGATCATGAGCTCCAACTATCTGAGTTTAATCGGCTAAACTTTTTAACCTAGTTAACCAACATTTGTTAACTACTGAGACATTCCACTGAAGGCCAGTAGTTGCACTCTTCTCACTATAGATATATATTTTTGTCCACTTGATATAACCTTGATTAGTAAGTTGATACTTCACAGGTTGTTCGTAATTACAGTTGGGTTAAAATTACCATTTTACCCTTAAAATTTCTTTTTTGTTACTTAAGTTCTACTGATTCTCTAATGAACAATTGGTTTGTGATCTAACCACCAAATTGAGTCCTTCCCATACAGATCTAAGGATAATCCCGAATAGACAAGAGTTCATAATTAGTTCAGGATTTAGATCGATTTACCTAGATCGAGTTACCTAGGTTATCTTATTAAGTAAATGGCGTGATAAAGTAAAAGTGACTATTTCGAGGTCCAGTCTTATGCAAACTCATTGCAATAGGACACCCCACTTACATATCTCTACATGAACGATTCAAGATCACATTGTTTGTATCAAAATACAAAGTGGGTCGTATCCAATAATATTCCTAAGATAAGGTATCTAATCTTATCCTTATACTATTGACTTTTTTTTTTTTTTTTTGTTTACTCGAACTTGATCCATTTTTATGTCTCTACATAAAATCCAAGTATTCATGATATAGCCAAGTATTCTTAGTTTATTGGATTCAAGATTATAAATCACTAAATCAATAACAACCTTATTGAATAAAGAAAGTGTTTTATTATTTACAAATTACGAGTTTTAGGACCTAACATCCAAGAAGATGTTGCTCATAACTTAGGTTGGAGATGAACAACTCTAGAGTATTGATTGGTTTTTGGACTCTAGTTGCAGCAATTGCATGTGCAATATAAAAGAGTATTTTGCAGACTCCATGAGCAATAGTGAAGGTAGGCAATAACGCAATATTGATAGTGAAAGGAAATGGGAACGTGCACCTGCAGACTAACAATCAAATATAGGTAATGACTGAGGTTCTTTATGCACCCGATTTGCAAAATAATTGGTTAAATATTAGACCACTTCAAAAGAAGGGTTTAACAGTGCTTATTCAACACAACAATTGCAAGGTTTATCATCCTGAGAAGGGTGTTATCATGAAATCTACAATGTCCCCTAGCATGTTCAAAATTTCAATAATATCTCTAGGATCTAGTTTAACTTGCTTTCATATAATAATGTTGGGATTTATGCCCTAAACTTGTAGTTTGTATATTATAAATACATTGTTTCTTTAATAAAATAAAGTGATATTTTATTTGACATTTAGACTTGCATAACTAAATTCAATAAACTGACATTTAAGGTTATTTAATGTATCTTGAACAGTATATAGTTGACATACAAGTAGGTCATGTTCAAGAAAGATCTATAGTATACAAATAAGATTCGATACCTTATACTGCTAACGCTATGGATACGACTCACTTTGTAAACGTTCAAATGATTTGATCCAAATCGTTTATGTAGAGACATGCAAGTAGGAGTATCCTATATAATGAGTTTGTATAAGATCAGACCATGAAATATATAATCTCTCATTGTAACATTATTGACTAAAGAGATTAATATTTTAAACGATGACCATATGTAACTCAATCTCAATCCTGTATGAGTTATGTACTCTTGCCTATGAGGGATCGTCTGGTTGAGAGTGACCCAAGTCGTCAACTCAATATGCCTACCATTTTAAGAGAGACCAAGTTGAGAGTTGGAAACATAATTACACAAGATGAAATTCACTCCTTACAGTCTTTAGGGTAAGTAGATAAGTTGTTCTCTTAAGTGCTGACTTTGAAACTTGAACAATGGGGCCCTAGCTCGAGAGAGACTTAGTTTATGGTTGGACCATAAACAAATTGTTTATTAGAGGATCAATGGTACTTAAGAAGCAAGAGGTAATTACAGGGGTAAATTTTTAATTTGATCTAATTGTAATTACGAATAACTTGCGAAGGATCAACTTGTTTATAATGGTTATATCAGTGGATACGAAAATATTCTACAGTTCATAAGAGTGCAACTATGGGTTTTTAGTGGAGTGCCCCATAGTTGATGAATGTTGATTAATTGAATTAAAGAGTTTAATTAATTAACTTCAGATCATTGGAGCTTATAACTGTAGGTCCATTAGGTCCTCTTACTAATTTAAAAATGGGTAAACAAAGATCAAAGATTTTCAAAAAATGTTGAAATATTCAAATTGTGTAAGGAAATGTATGTTAATTTTGTATGATACAATTAATATAATATATATAGATACATTAAAATATAAAGTTAGTTTTGAATAAGATTCACAATTGAACTATATAGTATGAGAGGATAATGCACTTGAATAAGATTCAGATGATAAGTAATATGAATGAGATTCATCTTAAAACTATAGATTAAAAATAATATGAATGAGAATCATATTAAAACTATAGGTTATGAGAGAGGTGTGCATTTGAATATGATTCAAAAGTATATTTAATTAAATATATGATATTTAATTAATTAATTATTATTTTATTAAAATTAAATTAAATTAAATTAAATTAAACTCCTTCGTAGTTGGAAAGGACTGAGAGAGTGGTGAGAGGGAGTTACTCTCCTCTCTCTTCTTTATATGATGTAGAGCGTTTGCATCAATGCGATGATCTTTTCACAAAAAAAAAATCTATGCCTCTCTCTCACAAGAATTCTCCAAATTTTCTCAAAATACAAAGAATCCAAAAGCCTTCTATACTTTAAATTTTTCCTTCTTCCAAAAGGGTTCACACCAACCATTCTTGTTAGAGAATAGCAGGAAACCCTTTTGGTGGTGTCTGGTTCGTAATTCTAAGGGATATTCGTTTGTGGTGAAAGAGAAGATTCAAAAAGTGTTGTTATATTGTTCCTTGTAACTCACATTCTATCATATTAATTATTGCTGTAACTGCTCAACATGAGTGGTCCAGCTACCAGTTGGATGTCAAATTTGCATTTTTGCACGAGGAATTCACTAAAGACATTTTTGTTGAACAACCACAAGGGAAAAGAATAAAAAGCCTACAGGCTGAATCATGTTCTATATGGCTTAAAATAGTCCCCTCACGCTTGGTATAGTCGCATTGAAAGAAAATTTATGAGTCATGGATTTGCTAAATATGAGTATGAACCTACTTTAATTACTAAGGTGGACAAGAATAATATTATGGTTTGTTAGTTTGTATGTGGATGAAGGGTTAAAGGTCAAGTTGGTAATTTTTCTTACACCTTCTTCCTCTCAATGTCCAGGTATCATATACGTTCCCAAAATAAAGAGCTTCGAATATTAGAAGAAAAGCACCTATGCCTAATAAAATTAAGTGAATACCCACCCTTAATGTGATCTCTCCTCCATGTTCTTAACAAGTTGTTTAGAAGAGAGAAATTCTCAAATAATGGGAATTGAGAACCTATAAGGCTATAACACTCCATGGCCACATAAAATAAGAGTATATATATTATTCTCAAAGTATATTTGTAAAAATGGTTTTGTTAATTTAATATTAATGAATGCAACCATAAATGCCTGTCTCCATTTTGGCTTTTGATAGATGGTCGACTTGTCGTTCTCTAGCTGTATGGGGTATCTTGATCTCACATGCTCAATTAATTTCCAAGTTGAGGTATGAGGAGTAAAAATAAATCAAAATGACTTGGGATCCTAATTTGGTCACACGGTTAATTTGAGTTTAACTCAATCATAATTGATATGTATTTATTTTTTTGAATTTAGAGATTTGATCTCTATCTTTTTAATTATTATACTAAATACTTGATTTGGTGAACATGATATAAATATTTATTTTGGTTTATTATTTATAACAAGGTTAAGATAAAATATTAAAAATCTATATTGTATGGTGTATTCTCGAATCAAACCCTTATATAGTTTGGTCTAATTTTTATTTTCCGTAAAAGAAATTTCTCATCTTACCATTATATATATATATATATATATATATATATATATGTTTCATTTCTTTATCGAGTATAATTATGAGTGTAGCATCCTATTCTTCAAAATAGAGAGAATAGTTTATTAGAAAGAAAATCTTCTGATTTTTCAAAGTTTATAAGACATTAACTTATAAATTTGATGTTTCTTTTGCAAAAAAATTTGAGGTTGTGTGGCCCATAAATTTTATATATTAATTAATACATAGTTATTACAATTTTTTTTTTTTTTTTTTTTTATGAAAATTGTATTGGATGGTAATTTGAGTTTAAGGATTTGCAAACGTGTCACACACTTTTCCCATTTGCAAATGTGGCAACTTTTCATCTTCATAGATTGATTCTCAGTCGTCTCTCTCACTCTCACGTTCCATCTCCAAACCGTCCGACCAATCACTACTCCTGCTTTGTCATACCGCTGCTCGCCCATCAATTGCCAGCCACCTCGCTCATCGATTTCCATTTTTTTCCAATAAGCTTCCTTTGAGAGCTCTAGTAAGGAAAGGTTAAACTAGACGATTGTAGGTGAAGGCGGCGATAGTGAGGAGGTGGTGAAGCTAATTGGCAACGGCGTAGAGTTGGTATGGGAAAACATTGTCGTATGCGTGTCGCTCTCTCTCCTCTCTCTCCCTTTCTATCCTCTCTATCCTCTCTGTGTAGCAACCCTTCCCTTTCTAATATAAAAGAGCCCTAATTAAAAAAGATCTATTTAATTACAAAATTGCCATAAGTCTTTATTTACGTGAATGCCCTTCAATTTAAAACACTTAAAACAGCTAGTCATTTTCAATTGTATATCAATAGTATATCGAGTATATCAAGTATATCAAGTGTGTATCAGTAGTGTATCATGTATATCAAGTGTATACTAGTAGTTCAAGTATATCAAGGCTATTAGTGTATCAAATGTATATCAATAGTGTATTAAGTGTATCAAGTGTATATAAGATATATCAGGTGTATCATATGTATCTCAACTTTTTTTATATTTCTTGGGCTAAACTTGTTTTTTGACATTTTTGCAAAAGTAATAAGTCTAGACTATGAGCCTAAGACACCTACTAACTTAATTTCATGAATCAAATATCTACCATTGATATGAATATAACTCAACTGGCATAAAGCACATATCATCAAGCAAGAAATCGAGAGTTTTGAATCCTTCACCTCACACCATATATATTGTTGAACTCTCCTTAATAACCCTAAAAAACCCATTAATAATACAATTTTTTATTCCAAGATATCTTTTAAATTGATTTAAAAATTCATAATATACTATTAAAAAGCATGACAAGTTTAGATTAAAAAGATTCATTTGGTCTTTTCCAAAAAAAAAAAAAGAAGAAAATATTCGGTTAAAATACTATTGGTCCATGTACATTTGGTTATATTCAATGCGATATAAATATTAAATTTGGTCACTCAAAATTAATTTTTATTAATATTAAATAAATAATAAATAGTAATAATAATTTGTACATAAGAAAATACAATTTTTTGAAATAATACAAGAAAATACATTATATGAATGCATTTATAAAATTTACCGTGAAAAATTAATAAATAATATATAAATAAACTTTAAAAAAATCAAAGTAAACTAGAATTCAAGATTTATTAAAAGTCTGCAAATTAAAATTGAACCATTATTGAATATAGAGACTAAAATAATATTTTAATTAAACAATTTCTCTAGAGTGGACTTAAACTATGCTAAAAATATTCCAATTTGGAGAGTGATTTTTGGAATGATGGAAAATTACTTTCTAAAATCATATCATTTTACTGCCACATTGCCTTATTTGGCCCTTTTGCAATAGGGAGAGTCAACTTGCCTTTTATTTAAAAATAGATTCAGTTATCTTAGAATCTTTTTTTTTTTTTTTTTTTTTTAATTTCTTTATAAAGACCACCACCACTTTCCGCTTCACTATAAAATTAAAAGGAAATATATATCATAATAATATATATATATATATTATAATAAAGGTATATATCTATAAATATATATATATATATATATATATATATAGATATATCATCACACTTAGATTAGTGTAGTGTGTTAGAAATGATTAACAAATTTTGAGAGGTGTTTGAGACGCTCGGTTGATTTATAGTATAGTTATTACGATCAATTTGTTATAATAGTTGTGCTCGGATGCAAATTATCATAATCTAAGTTTAAAAAAATAATAAATATTATAACAAAAGGAAAAGAGAAAATGAGTAGAAAATAGTAAATATTGTAACAAAAGATATATTTGAAATAGTAATATTGTAGATAATTGTAGGTTATAACGGTTATAATTATAGCCACAAACATAGAGTAGACTTATAATAGCCAACTCTACTTATTTGAAGTTGGGGTCCAAACACTCCATGGTATATAAATAACAATTCAAGAACAAAGAGAAAGAAAAATTATTTTTAATCCCTAAACTTTTATAGAATTAACAATTTAGTCTCTAAACTTTAGTTTATAACAATTTAGTCCTGTGTTTTTAATTTTGTAACAATTTAGTCTATGAACTTTCCTATGTAACAATTTAGTCATTATACTTTAAAATTTATAACGATCTAGTCCCTATTGTAGAGATTAGGGATAAGATTTTATGAGATTTTTTTTGAATAAATAAACTGATAAACTAATTTAGGGACTCAATATTTTTATATAATACAAAGTCTACATCATAAAATAATAAAAATTGACATCTATTTTTTTATGAACTCTTTTTACCTTAAGGACTAAATTATCATAAATTTGAAAATAACTAAATTGTTACATAATAAAATTTATAGACTATATTGTTATAAAATTAAAAATTTAAGTTTAGTAACTAAATTATTATCCGACAGATATTGTTTTTTAACCAGAGAAAAAGACTTCTACATTCACATTAATAATCTTGCCTTAAGCCCTTAAAAATCCATTCAATTCCAGGGATAAACATGACAAGTAACAAGTAATTATCATTTATTACTTTTATCTTTCATTAAATGTGCTCAATACTTCAAAGGTTAAGCATTTCAATTACATTATTAAACTTATATCATTATTATTTTTTTTTTAGAATAGGTGATATTATTATACAACAACAAGGATTCTACAATCTGAGATCAAGATATCAAAACAACAAAGTACAAGTAAAGACAGGACAATAAATCCAAAAAAAAACCAACAGGATAAGATCCGAACAAAACCAACAAATAAATGCGAACTCGTAAACCGCCAGGATCCCACATACCAGAACAAAATCATTATCTATCTTTAATTAAGCTCATTTGACATCAGTAATTTGTAGTTAAATATAAATATGACATTCCATTTATAAAAAAATTGAACAAAATGAGGTGATTTATTAAAGGAAAATTTAAAACTAAATGGACAAAAGCTAAAAGTAAAAGTGTAATAAAATTAAGTGGAGTGAATTAATCAAGGATAAAATGTAATTATTGAGCAATTGAATTCGATTAAAAGAGACTTCTAATCTTCCATGATAAAAATTGTATTAGTAGTAGTCACATTAAATGTGTAATTTATTTGATAAGCTCCACATAGTTTTTAGAGGAAAAATTAAATTATTTATAAAAATAACGACAAAAAAAAAAAAAGTTAGACATGGATAGATTTTTACCAACGTCTATTGTATAGTATCGATTATAAATTTCTATCAATTTTCATCTGTCTCTATCAGTCTTTATCAAATAAGATTCAATTTTGCAATTTTGTGTAAATAATATCTCTTAGTTTTCTATTTTTGAAAATCTTCCTAATTTTTAATGTTATTGAAAATTTTCAAAAGTTACTCATACTTTAATAAAACTAAAAGAACCAGTTAAATTTATCAAATACAAAATATTTTAAATATAGAATTCAATAGAAACAAAGTTGTATTTCATGTTTTCATATATGTAATTGGTAACAAATTCAGAAATTAAATTTTAATTTAAATCAATATTTAAAATATGTTTGATATTATATTTATAAATCATAAAAGTAGGTGTAGTAATCCATTAATATTTAGTTAAGAATAAATTATTATTAATTTAGGGACTCAATATTTTTATATTTAATTAGTTTATGAACCTGAAATAATCTTAAATTCTATTTTCCGTAATACTAGAATTCTTTTTTTTTCAGACTACATCAGTTGAATTATGTGAAGTATATCCAATAGAAAATGAACACGTGTTACCTCAAATATAAACAAACAATATTTTAAATGTTAAAAACATAGCATAGCATTATCAGCAAACTTTGATGTTGGAGACTTCACCACGTGTATTCAAAATAACAAATGAATTGGGCCCTCACACACCCATCACCTAATGTAAAAAATAATTCTATAAGCATTAGTAAATATCAATTTATATTTCTAAACTTTAGAAGTTATAGCAATTTAAATTTTAAGGTCTTATTTAATAGTGATTTTATTTTGTTTTATTTTTTATTTTTTAAAATTAAGCTTATGGATACTACTTTCATTTTCAAATTTCTTCTTTGATTATCTATTTTTCATTAATGGTTTAAAAAATCAAACTAAAATTTGATAATTAAAAAAAAAAGTAGTTTTTTGTTTTTAGAATTTGACTAAGAATTCAATCATTGTACTTAGTAAAAATGTAAATCATGATAAGAAATGTGGATGGTATTGACTTAATTTTCACAAAAAAAAAAAAAAAAAATTGGTTATGGGGCCTAAACTAATAGTTGTATCAATGTAAACACTGAATTTTGAAGGTAGTATCAATTTAAATATTAAACTAATAATTGTATCAATTTAAACCCTAAATTTTTATAAGTATATTAATTTAAACCCTGAACTTTTATAAATATATCAATTTAAACCCTAAACTTTCATAAGTGTATCCAAATAAAACCTAATGGAGGGTTTAAATTGATACACTTGTGAAACTTGAAGATTTAAATTGATACACTTATGAAAATCTAGTGTCTAAATTGAAACAACTATTAGTTTAAAGTTTAAATTGTCACATTTATTAAAATTCAAGGTTTAAATTGATATAATCATTAGTTCAGGGTTTAAATTGATACAACTCCAAAATTTAGGGGTGTAAATTGATATTTTTCCACTATTTAAATACTTTAATGTAAGTTGAGTTGTTTTTTAAATATAAAAAACTACTTAAAAATATTTTCAAATATAGCAAAATATTACTATTGATTAGTGATAGATACTGATAGACAGTGACATCTTACTATATTTGAAAATATTTCTATCAATTAAACTAAGTATCCATATAAGTTTCTATTTTATTGTCAACATGAATAAGTCAGCTAACATAAATTTACTCTATAAATTTCGAGATCTGAGATTAGATCCAATCATGAATCATATTATGTTCTAGTAATTTACATGATCCGACAACTATTTTTCTTTATAATTTTAACTTAGGAATAAAATTCAATCAAATTAAACATTCTCATAATATTTTAAATCGTTTGCTTTTTTGCTACTTCACTAATCTACACACATTTTACAAAAGAATATATACATGTGTTAGCTTAAATAACAATGAAAGATCAAGGATAGTTAATGACAAGTTTCACTAATGTTGATTGGATCAAGATTACAATAAAGATCCTAACAAATATATTTTCTCTCTTTATCTTTTTCATTAAAAATTCTCTTTAAAACGTTCTTAATTCCAAACCCCTTGTCACTCACTCATTTTTTTTTTCTTACACTTCTACACACTTTATAAAAAAGGAAAAGACTAACTTTAAATCAAGAAACAAGACCCTAGTTTTGAACATGGTATTGTGTGGTACCTAGGTGAAATTTGTCTCTTTGCCTCCCCCGCTTTAGATTGACGTTTGGGAACCTCGACTTTTATTTGACTTATGATTTTGATACTTTTAATTCGCTAGCTCCTGATTCCCATTAGGTATAAAGTGATTGGGTTCCAACCCCATCCTTGATAAAAAAGATATCGAAGCAGCTTCATTTCTTTCTATCTTTCTGTTACGCGACAACATAATAATTATTTACAGTTATCGTTTTGTACTCATGATATTATATGGACTTCTTTGATATTAAAGTGACAAAGGAATTGGAATTTGGGTTTTCCTTAAAATTCAAATGAACCGACCGTCTTGATATATATATGGTTACGCTCTAAAAACCTAACATATTGTTTAAAAAAGAAGGTATTATATTATAATCAAATTTTGGATAGTTTAGTTTCTATTTAATATCTTATCTACCAATAGAAAATTCCTACACTGGCTTGGTTTTTAGGTTCATCAAAGGAAAATTGGAATCTTTTACCATTTAACACTTGAAATAAGAATTCAATATCACATTTATTAATTTTTAAAAAATAAGCGTATTTTTCTTTTTCTTTAACAAATGATCCCTCTAATTTCCTATTAAAACTTTTAGCCTGGCTTGGTGTTTATCAAATCAAAGATGTTGGAATCTAAAGATTGATAATGTCTTATAGAGATGATGCTTTCTTTTAACCAAAATTGCTTCAGATTCTTTCCTTTAATTTCAATTTATTATTGATAAATGAACTGCAAAAAGACTTGTAAAATAATAAATATTTATCACGGTCTCTCTTTCAAAGGCGAAACTTTTGACAAATATTCCTTCAAAAAAGCAAAATTGGGTAAGAGATAGAGGAAATATATACTATACCTTATTCAATGGTGGTTTTTTTCACTCCTTTCTCTATTATGAAAAAGAGGGAATTTGGACTATTCAAACATACTTTTTCCTATTTACATATATTTTATATTTTCATTTTGATCCTTATACTTAATACGATCTTTTAAAGAACTAAAATAATGTATATAAAAATTTAGAAGACGTTAAAATAGAATAGGTAAAAATGTAAACCATTGCAAAATATTAAAGGTAAAACAATTGATTAGTCTAAGTTTGTATACATTTTAAACCAAAGGTAAATATATCGAGCAATGAGAGAGATATTGTCGTTGATGCAATTTGGCTATTGGTCCATGCTAACTTCGAAATGAGGTAGCGAGTAATATGGTTAAATTGGTCTATCCAAAGTTAAGCTAGTGAGTTCAAATGATTGAGTCAACATTGTCCTCAACTGATCGAGGTATGTTAGGTCACATGAGTTGACCTATCCTTGTCGATATGTCACTTGTCAGGTCCCCATGACCGAGCTGACATGCTCGAACCAAATTATAAGGTGTGGGTCGCTCGTATTCTAGTTGAGGGTGGCACATGTCATGAATCTAAGCTAACCTATCTTATCCAAATTAGCTTGTAAGAAAGATACTTGCACCTATATAGTTTTGTGCTCAACCTCACTATACAACTATTAGAGACATTAGCAATGAAAAATAAGGAAAGGGGACACACATATGCTTTAACTCAGTTAATACAAACTTGGTACGTTAAACTCATTAATATAGTTTTGTGCTCAACCTCATTATACAACTATTAGAGACATTAGCAATGAAAAATAAGGAAAGGGGACACACATATGCTTTAACTCAGTTAATATGAACTTGGTACGTTAAACTCATTATATATACCTTATGCGATCGGTACCACTATCTTAACTCAACTCTCAAAAAGCCTCACTGAAGAATTGTCGTTCATTTGTCCACATGGCTCGTAGGGGATCCACGTGGATGGACCCAGCTAGTGGGCCCATATGCTTTAGATCCTACTCATAACAATTGTCATAGGCATTGAGTGACCCTTCAAAGTGCTATGGTCTTTGGTCTTTGATTAGATATAGTACCTCCCTTTGAGTATCCACTAAAGAATTTTATGTATAACTTCTCAATTGTCTTTCCTTATTCGTAAGTTCTCTAAAACAACTAAAACCCCTTTTTGTAAATTTTCAATTGGTTGTTTTGTTCCCTTCTATCTCCACTTGAATTCTTTCATTCATATATATATATATATATATAAGCTTTATAATTTCCATAATGAAAAAGAAAAAAGAAAAAAGAAAGAGAGAGATGAGCTTTGTATAATGACCCTCCTTTCCTCCATCGTTGGGAAATAAAAGAAAGTTGGGAATATGATTCCCATTATCAACCTATGAGAATTGATTTATATGGGCAATAATTACTTTAGGGAAATAATATATATATATATATATACACATTTATAGTATATAGTATAATGTGGAAGCTAGAGAAGCACAAAGAGTGATGGTCCATTGCCTTGGGATTTATTTAATAATATCACTTTCATGCAAACTGTTAATATTATAATACAATATATATATACAATCATCATCATCATTATTATTATTATTTATTTATTTATTAAATGTCTCCTTTGGCTCCTCAACACTCTTTTTGTGTATGGCAATGGTTTAACAATCCAAGAACCTTATTCTTCTTCTTCATCATATCCTCATTCCCTTCAAATATATTCAATAAATGGTGGGAGGAGAGTGCTTGCACGTGACCTTTCTTTAAGAAAAAAATAATAAAAATTCAAAAAAAAAAAAAAAAAAAAATTCAAGATGTAACCCTATTTAAATATTAATTATAAAGACAAAAGAATTTTATTTATTTTTTTGGGAATATTTTGGTATTTTTGTGATCTATATAAAGGCCTTATGGATATTATTTGGATTCACACAAACTCAAAGCACATAATCCCATATTTTCTCTCCTCCTTGTGCTAATGCCCTTCACTCTCCTCTCCTAAAACTAGAGCTTAGAGAGGGAGAGAAAAGAAATAAAGATCTCTTTGAGATCTAGAGAGAGAAGGGCATCACAAGTAATTTTAATTACTTAATTGGAGCATTTTGTTCATCATCAATATAATGAAGGTGAGTTATGCATTATTTTTAGGGTTTTTATTATTATTATTATTATTATTCTCTTCTTATTTAATTCAAATTCTATTTTGTTAATTTTTGAATTGTTTTCGAATATAAGTGAGCCAACTTATTTACAAATATAGCAAAATGTTACTGTTTATTAGTGATAGATCATAATAGGTACTGATAGATATCTCAAGGTCTATCACTGATGTTGATAGATGTCTATTATTGTCTATCATTGCCTACTACTAATAAATAGTGATACTTTGCTATATTCGAAAATATTTTCAACCGTTTTTTAATTTAAAATAATTATCCTTAATTTTTAGGTTTGTTATCTTCTCTCTTTTATAAGATTAGTTAATTTCGTGAACATATACACTAACTTTGACAAAGATTTAATTTTGTTGACTTTGTTTAGATAATCTTAGCTATTTCATTAAAAGAAGATAATTTGTGGTTATGGTCTTTATATTTGTCGGTTGTTGATGTTAAGACTAAGTTGTAATTGTTATATATACATTTAAAATTTGTATGAATGTGTTACATAAACTAAATAGAGATTAATTATTACAAATTTATATTTGCAAACAAAAATATTTAATATCCTATATCATTTTAGATTATTAGGTTAGAGGCTTTTGTTAGTATTAGGGGGAAAGTGGATTTTAGGAATTAAAATATACAAATTTCATAGGTATTAATATTATAATCTGATAAAAATAATAATATACACTATTTATACTTAAAAATATTAATAAACAAGAGTTAAATTAGAGGGTTTGGGGGGAAAAAGAGGAAATTAAACAAGAAAAAAGAAAATCTGATAATAGTTTTTACATTGATTTTCAGCATGTAAAAAACAAGTTTTGTTTAAAAACTTTTATAAGCAATTTTTAGAACGACAAAAGTTAGAATAGAGGGTTTGTGGGGGAAAAAAAAGAGTGAAATAACATAATTTATTTCTGATAATTGTTTTTATATTGATTTTCAGCATATATATGAAAAACAAGATTTGTTTAAATACTATTATGAGCCATTTTTCAAAACGTGTGAGAGAATCGAACTTCTAACATCGAAAACAATAGTATAAACTTTATATCAATTGAGTTATGTTAATGTTGAGAAGCATTATAGTGAAATGTTGAAAATTAAGGTTTCATTTGGTAACCATTTCATTTTTTGTTTTTGGTTTTTGAAAATTTAACCCTATGAACACACTTCTATCTCCAATTTTTTTTCTTTGTTATCTACATTTTAGCAATGGTTTAAAAAAAATCAAGCCAAATTTTGAAAACTAAAAAAAGCAGTCTTTAAAAGCTTGTTTTTGTTTCTAGAATTTGGCTAAGAATTCAATCATTGTACTTAAGAAAGATACAAATCATTGTAAGAAATAGGAAGAAAATAGAGTTAATTTTTAAAAAGAAAAGAAATGGGCCTAAACAATTAGTTTGAATATCTAATATTTAGTTAATAGCTTAAGTAGTTTTTAAAAATGAAAAATTATACAAAATAATGAGAGATGAGAGGTTTGAATCTTTGATCTTCTAATCGAGAATTTGAAATTTATGTTGATTGAGTTATACGCTGATATTCACATTCAAACTTTAAAAAATGCCATATGCCAATATGGCATATACTTTTTAAGTACTATACCATTTGCTATATTCCTTAGTTGAAAACAAAGAAAAAGATTTATACTAAAAGCTTAAGTGAAATAAAAACATTTTAACATATCATTCTTTGAATCGATAATATAAATTTGACAATTTAGTTTATTATGTAAAAATCTCATTGTACTTTAATTACAGGCCTAGAATAATTAAATATCTTGTTTCGAAAAAGTCAACTGATAAATATTTTTTTACTATACTTTAAACAAATTTCAAAGAAAAAAACAAAAAAGGTCCAGAAAAAAGGGGGACATAGTTGTCCTCTAATTCAAGGGGTAGAATTCTGTCGTTTACATAAAATGATAAGAAAAATAGAACTAATTTAGTTGTATTAAGATTTTAATTTTTGTAAGCTTCCCTTTGAAATCCTCCAAACATACTATTCTTTAGACCCTAAAATTAAAAATATATCACAACTACAATGCAATTGAAACACGTAACATAGTTTAGCAACAAAAAAAAAAGTTCTTTTTAGCTTTGTAATCAATTTTTGATTTACTTAAACTTATTTTATAAAATTAACAAGTTTAGAAAATGGATACCACTTGAGAAATTTTGGTAAATTTGATAACCATTTTATTTTTAATATTTTTATTTTAAAAATATATGTTTGTTTTCTCCTATATTGTATACTTTATCTCACATTTTTTTAAAAAAATATTTAAATTATTAGTCAGATTCTAAAAACAAATGGTTTTGAAACTAAAGCTTTAGAATTTTTCTTTTTGAGCAATGATTAGGAACAATCAATTCTTAGCTTTATACTCTCAATTTCTTTACATACAAAAATAATTAAAAAGAAAATTTATTTTTAAAATGAAAAAATAAAATGATACATGACAATTTTATATTATACAAATGATTAGGCAACACTTATAACTTGTTTATAACCTCATAATTTTGAGAGATTTCAATTCATAATGGATTTCAAATGAATTTTATTGTTCGACATTACAGTAAATGAAATGATTTTAAAATAAAAAGGGATTTAAAATGTTGTTTTACTTTTTTTTTTTTAAAAAAAACTTTTGTAACTATCGAATTTTGTACAATTTCATAAAATTTGAAAGTATTACTTAATTAACATTATCCGGTTCTGATTTTCAATTAACATATAATAGTAAAAAGTCTATATTAGTAAATTTATAATTTTTTTTTTTGTTATCATTCAAATAAAAAATTTTAAATACATTCATTTAAAAAATTTCTCCTTTTAAATAAATTAATTGATTTAAAATCATTTTTCGAATTTTGAATCACATTATTTAAAATCATTTTCTAAACTTTCTTGAATACAAGGAAAGGTTAAGTGTTTTCCCTCTAAAATAATTAAAGAAAAAAAAAAACTCAAGAAAGTAGAAAGATTTTGAAGCTTCTGAGGGGGCTCGTATCTCGAGTCAAAGTGGTGAGAAAATAGTTTAGTCGGCCGTCAACATATACGCGCTTTTAATAATAGTGTTCACTCCACGCGCCACCATTGGTTTTGCTTCAAACAACACGTGCTCTGCCTTTCCTCTTCTTCTCTATAAAAACTTAAATTCCCATCTCCTTCTTCTCCAAAACAAAACTTCAGCCTCTGTTTTTTTCCTTCAGACTCTTTGAAACTGTACAGAAAAACTAAAAGAAGAGACTGAAATTCTTGCTATTATTGTTTGATTTTGAAGATGGGTGAGGACCAAGCTTTTGGAATTTCCACCGATGTGGTTCCACAAGGCGGCTCCAAGTGCTTTGACGACGATGGCCGGCTCAAGCGAACCGGTAATTTCATACATACAGCAAAAACAGAGTCCTCTGTTTTTCTTTTCTTCCCTCTAAAAACAGGGTCTTATTTTGGTGTTTTTTGTTTAAAAATAAAAAACAGGGACTCTATGGACGGCGAGTGCTCACATAATTACAGCCGTTATCGGGTCCGGCGTTCTTTCATTGGCTTGGGCGACGGCTCAGCTCGGCTGGGTCGCCGGTCCGGCGGTTATGTTTTTGTTCTCTTTGGTTACTTATTACACTTCTATTCTTCTCTCTGCCTGTTACCGCTCCGGCGACCCTGTTTCCGGCAAGAGAAATTATACTTATATGGATGCTGTTCAGGCCAATCTCGGTGAGTTAAAATCCCAATTTTACCCTCATCTATTAATTTAGGCTCTCTATTTATTTTTTTTCCCCATAACAATTTGATCTTTTAAGGCCTCTTTGATAATGATTGTGTGTTTTTTAAATTTATGCTTAGTTTCTCGATTATAATCTTTACTTTTATTAAAGAAATATTTGAATTTTTATCCCATTTTTAAAACAATGACAATTTTTTTAAAAGTAGTTTTTAAATTTTAGTTTGGCTTAGTTTTTGTAAATCTTGGGAATAGCAAGAATTTATGGTAAAAGTAGGGTGTATAAACTTCAATTTTTTTTAAAAAATCAAAATAATAAATAGTTACTTAATAAATCTTAATTTTTTTTTGATATTTTCAAAAATAAAAAATAAGAAAAATTATTTATTCAAATTAGTAAAATTTAATTTTCTTTAATAAAAGTCTATTAGTATTTAGTAGTGATAAAAATTTATAGAAATCCATCATTGATACTATGTGATAGACGCTAATAGAAGTCTATCAATGTCTATCGGTATTTTTTTGTTATTTCTGTAAATAGTTTGACATTTTATTTTTTTTGAAAATTTTCCCTTTTTTTAATGAAAATTCATAATCAAGGAAGGAGAGTGTTAAAAAGTTTTAAACCTATTAAAAAAAAAAGAGTAAAGTTTGGTATTCCAAGTTGTTAACTTGTAGCTCACAATTGAGGGGAGGGGAGTGTTAAAGATTTAAGAATATGAGAAAGAAAGTTAAAAATGATAACTTTAATTTTTTGGGGTTAACCTTTTTGGTTGTGTTTGATTAATTTACAGGTGGTTTGAATGTGAAGTTATGTGGACTTGTTCAATATGCAAATCTTGTTGGAGTGGCAATTGGCTATACAATAGCTTCAGCCATAAGCATGATGTGAGTAAAATTTTAAATATTTTTTTTTATTTTTTTTTTTTTGGTTCTAACTATTCATTATTTATGTTTTGTAAGGCTGAAATTTAATTTTCTAATTTTCTTCTTTTCAGGGCAATTAAAAGGTCAAATTGCTTCCATGCAAGTGGTGGAAAAGATCCTTGCCAAATTAATAGCAATCCTTATATGATAGCTTTTGGTGTTATAGAGATAATCTTCTCTCAAATTAAAGACTTTGATCAGCTTTGGTGGCTCTCCATTGTTGCTTCTATCATGTCTTTTACTTACTCAACAATTGGACTTGGCCTTGGAATTTCTCAAATTGCTGGTAAATTCTCAAAACATGTCTGTTTTTTTTTTTTTTGTTCTATGATGTTTTTTTTAATAGCATTCTAGGAAGAAGATTGTGATTATGTTCTTGTTTTGATTGTTTGTTTTAGCAAATGGGAAAATTGGAGGTAGTTTGACTGGAATTAGCATTGGAACTGTCACTCAAACACAAAAAGTATGGAGGAGTTTCCAAGCTCTTGGAGACATTGCTTTTGCCTACTCTTACTCGATTATCCTCATAGAAATTCAGGTATGAATCTCGGGAAAAATAGGTGTTGAATCGGGTTATCGTCGTGTTTTTTCGATTTGATTGATAGAGCTATGTTATGTTTCTTTGTGGAACAGGACACTGTTAAATCTCCACCTTCAGAGGCTAAGACAATGAAGAAGGCAACTTTAGTGAGTGTGTCAGTGACGACGCTTTTTTACATGTTGTGTGGCGCTGCTGGCTACGCTGCGTTCGGGGACTTGGCGCCAGGAAACCTACTCACCGGGTTCGGGTTCTATAATCCTTTTTGGCTCCTTGACATTGCCAATGCTGCCATTGTTATCCATCTGGTTGGTGCCTACCAAGTGTATTGCCAACCCCTCTTTGCCTTTTTGGAAAAGTATGCTGCTGAGAAGTTTCCTGATAGTGACTTCATCACCAAAGACATTGATGTTCCGATCCCCGGCTTTCGCCCCTATAAACTCAACCTATTCCGATTGGTTTGGAGGACAGCTTTCGTGATCGTCACAACCGTGATATCGATGCTTCTCCCGTTCTTCAACGACGTCGTTGGACTCCTTGGAGCTCTAGGATTTTGGCCTCTCACCGTGTACTTCCCGGTCGAGATGTACATTGCGCAAAAGAAGATACCAAAATGGAGTTCAAGATGGTTGTGCTTGCAAACCTTAAGTTTCGCCTGTCTCATAATCTCGATAGCAGCTGCAGCCGGTTCAGTCGCCGGGGTCGTTCTAGATTTAAAGACCTACAAGCCCTTTAAGACAAGTTTTTGATTCTCATAGATTTGGCCTTTGTGGGAACTCACAGTTGATGGAAGGTGTGCTGCAATGGAAGAGGGTGGCCAAAATGACATTTTTAATTCAAGTTCATAAAGAAAAAGGCTTCCAACAGTGAAGCTTTCTCTTCTCTGTTAGTTATATTTTTACTGTTTTCCCAAGAAAATAGATGAAATCATGCATGTACATGTTTAAATTGTCACATTTCCAACTTTGTACTCTCCATTTCACAATGAAAAAAATATATAATATATATAAAAGATTTCATTTGGTCTATTCAATATTTGTTTAATTTTAGTTCATCTAATTTTCATAAAACTTTTAATTATAAAAATTAGTTAAATAATAATGATAATTTTCATTATAGTAAAAAACTAAGAAATGATTTAAAATTTTTTATAAAGTAAATAAACTAAAATTAAATATTGATTTTAAATTTCCATGAAATCTGAAAATTTTACAAGAGGTAAAGGAATGTTTGACTTACCATTTTTATTAATTTGACTTTACATGGCATAAAATGTGGTAGATTTTGGAAACTAGTAAGCAAATTATAAAGTTCAAAATAGAAATTTTCATGTCTAAATTTTAGAAATATGGACATGTATAATTTTTTAATGATAAAATGAAAATGTCTCATATCTTATATCAAAATCAAATCTATAAATGTATTAAAAAAATGTCGATCTACTATAAAACTATTTTGGCACCCATTTTCAAAACAAATCCCATCAAAAATCCCAAAAGGTCAAAAAAGAGGTAAAGTAATATTCGACCCATATTTTCATAAATTTGACTTTGTAGTATAAAATCAAATAAAGTTTTTAAAGTTATGCTTGGAGATATAAACTCAAGTGACACAAAGTACACCAAATAAGATTTAACTTTATTTATTAACTACTTGGTAGTTATTATACCAAGTATTTTGGAGTAGTTGAACATTCTTAAATTTGTAAGTCTAGCCATGGTTTTTTTTGTTATTCGTAAATATATATTTTAAAAAATATCACATCTTATTTCTATTTTTATTATTCCTATTTTAACTTTGTTGGTGGGTGTATATCGATTGTATATATGATATGGTTTTTTTGTTTGATAAGTCAACTAATATTCTTTATATTTGATATATCAAAGTCATCAAGTGTTTGTACGTTTGTTATTATTTGTAGACTTAATTTGAATCTTTAAGCATTTTTTTTTGGAGTATTATTTGTCTTTTATATTATCGTCAACTTATAATATTTGAATTCGTTCTGTTTGTAACTATTTTGAATGAATGTTTACAGGTTATCGGTACACCAATGTTACATTTGAAATTGAATTTTGAATGTGTGTTGATATATTACTGATAAATATGAACAAATGTATTCTTATAAAGTACTAATATACCAATGATACAACAATGTTATACTTGGAAATGAAATTGAATTCAAGTTGATATATTATTAATAAACCAATGTTATACTTAAAAGTTTGTTTAGAATGAATGTTGATAGTCTCTTAATACACATTAACGATATACTTGAAATTAATTTTTAATAAGTATTGATATACTATTGTTATACTTTAAATGAACTTTGAATAAGTGTTTGTTAAATCACTGATACACTAATAAAATACTTGAAATTGCATTTTGAATGAGTATTGATATGTTTTATCTATTGATACATTATTGATATATTTGAATTACATTTTGAATAAGGTATTGATTTACTATTGATACATTAATGATATACTTTAAATGAATTTTTAATGACTACACTTATATATTATGGATACACACGAATGTTATATTTTAGGGTAATGACATTGGGTAGCACTTTTAGGAATAAAAATTAAGTGCCTATAGCAACATTTTAAAATAATTGCAAACATGACAAAATATATTAGTGATAGACTCTCGTCGATAGATTTCTACCAATAATACGATCTATCCTTAATAGACCTCTACTAGTGATATGATCTATTATCGATAGATTTTGAAAGTAAAATTTAAATTTTGCTATATCCACAAATTATTTTGCATTGTGCTATATATGTAAATACTTTGAGTCTAATTGCTATATTTGTAACTACTCTAATATATTTTGAACGAATGCTAATAAATTACTAGTACACCAATGTAATACTTAATATTGCATTAAACAAACGATGACATAGTATTGAAACACTAATATTGTACTTGAAAGACATTTTGAATCAGAATTGGTAAACAATTTTTGTAATATTTGAAAATTTAGAAAATCATGACTAGATTTGCTAATATCCATATGTTTTTTTTTCTGTTACTTATTGCAATTCTTTTTTTTTATAAATGCATTTATGAACTTTTTACCATTATTATTATTGATTATTTTACCATTTAATTTTAGTTTTTAAAAAAATATACTTATTTTTTTCATAATGTTTTTTCATATAGCTCTTAAATATATATTTTAGGCCTCGTTTGATAACCATTTCATTGGTGGTTTTTTGCTTTGAAAATTAAGCATATTTTCACCCCTTTTTACAATAATTTACATCTTTCCTAAGTACAATGATTGAGTTCTTAGCCAAATTCTAAAAACGAACAAAATTTTTTAAAAGATACTTTTTTAACTTTGCAAATTCTAACTTGGTTTTTTAAATCATTAGTAAAAAGTAGATAATAAATGAAAAAATTTGGAGGTGAAATTAGTATCTATAAGCTTAATTTTTAAAAATAGAAAATAAAAAACTAAATAATTATCAAATGGGACTTGAATGTTTAGTTAAGTTTCAAAGATAAAACTAAATTTATGAAATTTTGATGCTGAAAATAAGTTTAAATTGTGACCATGATCAAAATTCACTCATTTGAAGATCACGTCTCCAATTTCACAGTTTCTCTTGGTCAGAGACCAGTGTCTTCAATATTTTCGTAAATCTCCTTGCCATTGAAAACCATTGACTTTCTAGGCATGTAAATTTAATCGTACATTAATTAGATAAGTAGATGATGATAAGTATATAACGAATGACAACTATATTAATGGTACGAGATCTTTTGAGTGAAATCAAAAGTAAAAGTCACGACGGTGAATACTAACTTAGACAATATCATACCATTATGAAAATATTCGAAAATATGTTGTCGATAACAATTGGTATTAGAGGAGTGCTCTTGACTTAAGTCATGTTGATAAAATTTTTGACTGTCGAATAAAGATGTAATGAAACATCGAAAATAGTCATAATATAATATGTTGTTGAACTCTATTGAATAGGCGGAGATATATAAGGTCATCCCACTAACAATATTATCATCAATTGTTGTTTTATTTTATTTTACTTTTAATCCCAACATGGTTGATTAGATAAAATACTAATCCATGATCAAGTTTATAAATATTTATTCACTACTCTACAATGGTTGAACTCAAAAGAAATTAATAAAGGGTTTTTCTCTCTCTAACCTAACTATGAATCTTTTGTTACATGAGAGTTACATGCATATATGCATATTTGAGGTGAGAGGTTTGATTCATACTCTCACAATTATTATACTAAAAAAATATTAAAAATATAGAAATTTTCAAAAATAGAAAAATAAAGGAAACCATTTACACAAAATAACAAAATTTTAATCTTGATAGAGATGGATAAGAGTGTTAAAAAAATCCAATGACCTGAAAAAATCGATCAACCCAACCCAACCCATGTGGTTTGGGTTGAGTTCTCAACTCATTTGGGTTGGGTTGGGTTCAAATAAATGAAAATTTTATGGGTTGAGTTGGTTCATGAGTCACCTAATATAACCCAAACCAACCTGAACCAACCCGAATTTATTATTAACTTTAAAATATATTTTTTTTATTACTTATAACAAAATTATTTATACATATAATCATGTTAATTTTATTTAATTCTAATATTTTTTTAATAATTTATTCTTCAACAACTCTTAAAAATAGTTTCTTTACACTTTAGAAATAAAATTTTCACTATATAAATTGAAATTGAGTTGATAATCTTAATTCAATATATGAAATTAATTAAATTAGATTTTTACATATTTACGTTTGACTTCTTTTTAGAATGAAATTTTAAATAAATGACTCGAACCACCCCAACCCAAATATTTCATAGTTCGGTTGGGTTGGGTTCATTTTTTAACAAGAGTTTTCAACCCAACCCAACCTAACCCATCAACACCCCTAGATGCTAATAAAAGTCTATCGGTATCTATCAATATAAATTCTTTTGCTATTTTTGTAAATAGTTTGATATATATTTGTTGTTGTATAAAAATTTCCCTAAAAAAATATATGGTTTGTAAGCCATCACAGTTCCAAACTGACCAAACTAATAATCTCCCTCTCCAGCTCTTGGGAAGAAGAAGGGGCAACTAAGAGGGAAAAAAAAACCTTGTATATATTGCATGCAATTAAATGATTATGGTTAGGCAGATAAAAGATTCTTTCAAGAGCACCATTGAATGAGCAAGTTCATGCTCTCAACTGTTCTAAACAGAAAATCAATTTGAACCAACAAATCCCATAACAGTCTCTAGTGTTGAATTTTTTAAAGAAATTATTATTTATATCACCATATAAGGTAGACTATGGTCAACTTATCAGAAGCCCACTTAACTTTTCAAGGTCATTTTCACCCTTGTCTTTGCTTCTAATATGTAAATGCTTTTGGGTGAGAAAGTGGAAGTAATAGCTTCTACTTTAATTCCCATGGGAAAAAGGTGCACTCTTTGTTGTGTGATTCAAAATAAAGATGTTAAGAAGAATCTTAGCAAATTAAATGTTTTTTTAGGTCCCTATAAAACCTTTTGGCTCATAGTTTAGTTTATGTTAATTGTATTTGAATTGTATAGGGTTTTTGTTTGATTTATAGAGTTTTTTAATGATATAACTAAAAGAAATTGTTTGATTCACAATTTTCATTCATTTCTGTGTTCTATAACCTGAGTTTGTGTAAATATATCTATATCTGAATTGTTCAAAAGTATGGATTACAGAAATGTAGGTTTTAGTGTAACCTATATTAATTTGGTTTTGTAAATTATTGATCAGGTTATTAAACATGGGATTATTTAGGCTTGGTTTGATAATTATTTAGTTTTTTATTCTTGATCTTTGAAAATTAAGCTTATTAACATTGTTTTATTATTTATATGTTTCTTTGTTGTGTCATTGTTCACTTTTCATTAATAATGTTTACAAAAATCAAGTCAAATTTAGAAAATGAAACTTGTTTATGTTCTTAGAATTTGACTACGAATTCATGAAATTCTTCAAGAAATGTGAAAATCATAGTATACAATTTATTAGATAACAAGCATAAATTTTGTTTGGGGCGTGGGAAACCTATGCGCGCTCATCATTGTCGCAAGCCTCTCGTACGTGAGATTGTCTATTGGCCCAATTCTCCTAGTTTAGTCTTGCCTTCCGAGCTGACCTGCATGAGAGATCCTCACATTAGTGTACGATGCCTAAATTAGTACAAAGAATGTATAGTAGAATTAAGCACACAAAAGTAAGATCATATTTTCCTTTAGAAGATTACTTACTCTTCCTTTTTGAGGTCATCAAATAGGGTTACTCATAATGTCCTTCCTCTGACATGCGCTTATGGTTACGTGTAACTCCGATGTTAATTATTAGGGTAGTTGCAATGCTCGAGACTGCAAGACGCTAGACCGAACACAACTCGATTATTTTCCTATTGAGATATATATTCACCAGTCTCATTGGTCGGCTTGGATCTCAAGGCTCTAACCTTTTCCTTTTAAGTTGCACATTTTCCAATATCGCTCCTAATTTTCCTGAGGCTTGGGCCTGTAGACACTTTGGACCTTGCCTGGGGTAATTAATCCTCAACAAATTTCAAAATTAAACTAACAAAATAAGATTCTAATACATTTAACTCGCAAGATTAGCAAATCCCTAGTTTTGGACATGCAAATTCACCCAACAGTAAGGTTGATTTCTTAACCCCGGATTGATAAAGTCTTATTAGATTTATGGAGCCAAAACAAGTAGCAAGATTAGAGTACTTGAAAGTACAATGTTGAGACATTGGATTAGGGCGTTGAACACACAATCACAAACACAAAAGAAAGATGCTACTAAAAATCGTCATAGCAATATCTAACGTTACCACAAATGTCCATCAATTATGCTAGAAGATGCTACATGTTAAACATTTGTTATAGCTTCATGAAATTATTTTGAAGTGTGGGATGAGAGTTATTCGGAATCTCCATATTATATTAGAAATTTAGAACTTATAATTACGAAAGACTGGATGTAGTCTCTAGTTTACAAAAAACTAAAAGTATATTCTTCATTACATGTCGAAAGGGATCCATCAAATTCCTAAGAGCAATCGAGATTCCATTTTGCCAATCCAAATCTACTGATATATATTTCATTTTCAAGCACATAAGATTCACCATATTCTCTGAATGGTGCACATCAAAATTTCCTGTCAGCCAGCTTAAAAAGCTTGGGTTCATTTTTCTACATGTACAATTCAAAAAAGCCTCTTATATCTCTCCGATGAGTCTTATTTGTAGGAAGCCACCACGAAATTGGTAACACTTGTTTAACGCACCAAAGAAAAGTACACCACAAAAATCTCATACTTCATGTCCAATAGTTGATAGGGATATGCATCAAAGAAAAATAGTCGACTGTATTCCCGCTACACCGTGCAATTTATCCAATCGTTCAATCAATGTTTGCTACATGATAATTTTTTTTTACTTTTGTTAAAAGAGAAATATCTGAGTGCATCTCAATCTGCGCTCATTTTCGTAAAATCCATCTAAGTATCCATTCACAAGTTGTCACATGACAAACTTATTTTCTTAAAAAAAAATAAAATCATTTTTTTAAGGAAAATACTTTAAGTACAGTATTGCTCTTGTATGTAAAGAAATGGGAGTATGGAGTTAGGGTTGCATTTATACTTTTTTTATATTCTTAAGTGTTCAGATCAGTTTGTACGCACCGGACGGACTAATATCACATGACAACGCATTTGATCCTATAATATTTATAAATAGGTAGCCACCGCATATATTAGTTATTTCCAAATGCATATCAAACTGTTATTAAAAAAACAATCATATTATGAAAACTCCATTGAATAACTTTAGTTTTCTTCTCTATCCCTTAAAATCAAACCTAACAAAAAAAAAGAAAATGAAGGGTTGAAAACGCCGGAAAGTCTAAAATCGGCGGCCGCCCACTTGCAGCGGATTAGTTGGTAGTGGGTTTGGTTTCGTGGAGTTTACTTTATGGGAAGTTTATCTTTTCATTGTAAAAGTGATTTGCTTTATCTCTTCCCTTTTGATGGGACTTTGCCTTTTTTTTTTTTAAGTGGACATTTGGAGGAATCTCCAAGGACCAAGGGAAAGGCCTAGATTTTTTTCTTTTTCTTTTTTTCACTTTTATTCAGTGCATTATTTTTATCTTTTTACTGCTTCTAGTTGGGTTAATGATTACAAGCAAAGACACAAGCTCCATTTCTGAGAAAATGCATACTTTTTTTCTTTTCTTTCTGGTACATTGAATGTAGCCATTGCTCAAAATGACTAACCCAAAAAACATCTTATATATTGAGGGTTGATCTTGCTGGAAAGTTGCTTTTCATTATTGAACTTTTAGAGCTAGTTACATAAGGGTGATTATCGGGATATATAACTAAATACAACTATATCTTATGGTACAAGACCGAGACGTTTTAAATAAAACTAAAAATAAAATCACGAGAGTTATGCCTAAAATGAAAAATAGGATCATTGTTAGACATGAGGTATCCTTGGTGTTCAATGGTACGTTTAGGATTCATTCTCAAGACTAACAACTTTTGTTCAAAATTGTTGAGATTCTCACCCCACACACCTAGGTGTTCAGAGTTCGAGACCATGAGTACTCTTCTCACTACAGGAATTCTGACTTCTCCCGATGTCACATTTCATCGGAAAAGTGTGGAAAATTTGTCGGGAGAGGATCTCCCTACGCATAAACGGTCATCGGGATTTTGGTCGGGAGAAATCCATTAGGAGAGGATCTTCTGACGAACTTTTGAATGGCGTCGGGAGTTAAGGGGGAACTCCCGACGCACTACAATGCGTCAGGAGTTCCTAGAACTCCCGACGCCTAGTATACGGCATCGAGAGTTCCCCCTAACTCCCGATGCCGCTTAGGCGTCGGGAGTTTCCCCATAACTCCCAATGCCACGTAAGCGTCGAGAGTTTCTCCTAACTCTCGACACCACATAGGTGTCCGGAGTTCCACCATAACTCCGGACGCCATTTTAGAGTGCATCGGGGGATCATATATGCGTGGGGAGTATTAAAATTTAATATATCGTTTGTAATTTTTTAAAATTTGATATGAAATCTTGTAAAACATATAATACCAAATAAAGATTCACATAAACGAAAATGAAGTCCATTTTATAACAAGTAAAAAATTACAATATCCAAACGAAGTCGATAAACATTCATATCAGAAATACATAAAAGAAGTAAAATGAAAACAACATCTAGAATACTTCTCGAACACAGCATCTTCAACAATTGTCCCAGCTCATCTCCGAACAGCATTCTACAATAAAACAAAAACATTGAAATGTTATATCGATAAACAATTCAAATTCACGTTCAAACTCCAATACGGGTGGTAATGAACATCCAAACGAGTAAACCATGATGACCAACACACATAAAACTTAAATTTGTCCCCAAAATGGTTTGAGGAATGAATATATAAAACTGGGTGTAACTTAGATTGCAGCTAACTATTGCTCTTTGCATTAATAATTTACGTTTAAAAGGAAAATAGAGAAGATCATCCCAATAAAACAACACTACTTTCTCCATATTTTGCTTCTAATCACAACAACAAAGACAATAAATGACAAAGTTGTTTCTTCTTTCTTTGACAACAAACAAAGTTTTTTAGATACCAAATAAACCAAATGGAGAGAATAAGAGTAAAAATAAGTGAGAAAAAGAACAATTAAAACAATATGTGATGCCAAGAAAAATTTAAAAAGCTAATCAAATTGCATTGGCAAAAAAAAAAAAAAATGGTCATCCATACAAAAATTTTATAAATCAACTTTTGATCATCCTTACAAAAATCTCATAAAACAATATGTAATTTTAATTTTAGTTGTATATGTGTGTGGTATGAATCAAATCAGAGCAAAAGGCAAGGAGAGAACAAGAGGCAATGAGAGAGAGAGAAAATGAATGTGGCTGAAATAAGGGCAGATGAAAGTCTAAATTTTAAAGAATAGTATAGGAAAGAGCAAGAGGCAGGGAGAGAGTGAGAGGTAGGGAGAAAGCGAGATTCAGGGAGAGAGTGAGAGGCAGGGAGAAAGCGAGAGGAGAGAGCGAGAGTCATGGACTGTGATTAGGCTTTTGAAAAATCAAGGCATGGTGGGATGCTTATTTGTATGAGAGTGTTGCGGCTTTAAATGACACATATTTACAACCAAATCAGAGCAAAGACACCCTCTTAAAGCTTAAAGTTTCACATTTCCACAAAATAGTGCAACTACACAGGCAAAAAGAAATGTAGGAGGAGGGTTTGTGAAGGATGTAGTTACTTACATGGTGATGGATGATTTGACTGTGAAACCAATGTCCACCATTTCTAGTATTACTCTCCTGAACAAGTTTAATATCAAAGAAGTTGGTGCTTTGGTGGAGAAAGTCATTACTTTGGATGTCAATCAGGGTGTGAAGCTACTGAGGGTATCTTTGATATCCAAGACTGTTCTTACAGATGTCTAAACTTTAAAGAATAATATAGGAGAGAGCGAGATTCAGGGAGAGAGCGAGATTCATGGACTGTGATTAAACTTTTGAAAAATCAAGGCATGGTAGGATGCTTATCTAATTTGTATAAGAGTGTTGAAGCTTTAAATGACACATATTTACAACCAAATCAGAGCAAAGACACCCTTTTAAAGCTTAAAGTTTCACATTTCCACAAAATAGTGCAACTAGGCAGGCAAAAAGAAATGTAGAAGGAGGGTTTGTGAAGGATGTGGTTACTTACATGGTGATGGATGATTTGACTATGAAACCAATGTCTACCATTTCGAGTATTACTCTCCTGAACAAGTTTAATATCAAAGAAGTTGGTGCTTTGGTGGAGAAAGTCATTACTTTGGATGTCAATCAGGGTGTGAAGCTACTGAGGGCATCTTTTCAATCCAAGACTGTTCTTACAGATGTCTAAACTTTAAAGAATAGTATAGGAGAGAGCGAGAGGCAGGGAGAGAGCAAGATTCAGGGAGAGAGTGAGATTTAGGGACTATGATTGAGTTTTTGAAACATCAAGGCATGGTGGGATGCTTATATAATTTGTATGAGAGTGTTGAAGCTTTAAATGACATATATTTACAACCAAATCAAGGTGTGAAGCTGCTGAGGGCATCTTTGCAATCCAAGACTGTTCTTACAGATGTCTAAACTTTAAAGAATAGTATAGGAGAGAGTGAGAGGCAGAGAGAGAGCGAGAAGCAGGGAGAGAGCGGGATTCAGGGAGAGAGCGAGATACAGTTGAATAAAAAGTAAAAAATAAATGCAATGAGAGAGCCAACAAAAAACACATCAAAATCCAGTTGTTTGGCTACCATAACTGCAGGATAGCCAACAATTCTTTAATTATCATAAAGCTACTTAAGACATAACTAAACTTTACTACCATAACTGCAGGATAGCAACATATTAGACAACTAAATAATGTAATAATCATACCTAATTTGATGGGTCTCCTCTATGTGATCGTACGATGTCTTCAATCATCTTTTTCATTTCTTCCATTTGTCTTGCATGATCCTCTTGCATTATTTTCTAAACGCCTTCAAGTTCCTTAATCCTCGACTGAGACTGTTGAAAATTGACTCTCAATTCATCCATTCTCGCCTCCGTTCCTTGAGTAGATGACGAGCTTGATGAGATGGTACTCCTTCTTGACTTAGGCTTAGGGCCCCAACTTAGACCTTTTGAACATCCGGGTCGTCTACCTAAAACAGTCTTACAGATTTCATCCCCTGTTAGTGGTTGAGAACCTTCTACAGTGGTGCTAGATTGTAATTCCAACATTTGATGCTAGACATAATAATTAAATGGGTAAGAACGAGCAACTAAAGTTAAAAGTGAAAAAAAACACGACAATAAAGAAAAAAAATGCTACATGTACACTTTCAGCTGCCTCGTTCCCAAACTTGCCACCTTTAGAATGTATTTCCCTAAATAGGTCAACACGTCCTATTTCTCGACCCTCCTTTGCCTGCAACTCTGCCTGAATTTGCAGGAATGACTTCGATCCACCTACGTGGTCGAACGGTAATTTCTCTCTATTCTTCCTGTTCGTCATAGACATTTCCTACATTTGAAGAAAAAAATATGTCAATAGTGTGATGTATTAGTAAATGCAGCAAATGATACATGCCATAAATATTGTACCTAAAATGCTTCACTCTTGAAGCGGTCACACAAAAAGTACCAATCTTCTGGCTTATTTTTAAGCCAACTAGGCAAACTGGCATGTGCTTGCTGAGGATCTCCACATTTTCTATAATGTCTGTGCAAATCTGCTCTAAATTCTTTGAACGAGTTTTGCATTTGATGTTCTATAAAACGGTTAAGTCGTTGACTGGACAGATCAAGTTCGAAATGAGCCTACAAAAGAGTGAGGGAAGAATTAGCATAGATGATGTTCATGACTGTAAAAGAATAAACTTATAATTACTTATCAATAATTGACTTTTAGCCAATTCTATGAACTCGTTTGGAACCTCAGCAAAAGTACGACAATGTACTGGAAATGCAGATCTCACGGCGACGCCGATCGTATTTCTAAATCGTACCGAATGTTGAGATATCGGTTTCGTCTCCCCCTCATTTATCACGATTGGAATTCTCCCATGTTTTTTGATGTATTTTTCCAACTTGATGTTCCGCGAATTCTCTTGTTTCTTTCGATTGGATGATGAGCCACTATCTAAAGAATAAAAAATTTAAAACAGTTTATGATGTATTTCAGTTAACAGAATATATTTCAAAATATATTAACCTGAAGTATCACCTACAAAAGATACCGTGTTGCTTAGATATAACTCTTGGAATTCTTCATCAACCTCTCGTTGCCTATTAAGGGTTGACATCGTATCTATACAAATACAAAAAAGAGAAAACAATATTAAATTAACAATAAATACGTGTAAGCTAGAGAAAAAGAGAATTGAGTAGATACATCATTACTCATCATCGTAATCTAATTCAAATTATTCATCAGCACTTGAACTGTCATTGGGAGATAATTGTTCTTCATCATCATCGTTTATGAAGTCATGATCGCCATGTATAGTAATTGGTCTTTCCACAACTGTAGGATCAACGTCAACTCTGCACAAAGTAACCTCCTCAATGGCTTCATCTATTCGGATGCCACCAACAATTTCTAGTAAATCTAGTTATGCGTTTTTAACATCATCCACTTCTGGTACATCCCATATTCATTTATTTTGGACTACTTGAACAACTTTCCAATTGCTACCATGTTTGATGTCATAAATGTACAAGATTTGTTGTGCTTGGATAGCAAAGATGAAAGGCTCGTCGACATACCAAAAGTGTGATGTATTGATCGATTTGTATCCTAAATCCACATGTGTCCTATTACTTTTGTTGTTATCTGTGTCAAACCATTTACACTTTAACAAGAAAACGCATCTTCTGTTCGCATATTGGAAATCTAATACTTCGTCTACAACACCGTAGAAATTGTTATCCACACTTGTGTTCTCACTGCTATCCCTGGCCACTAGGACTCCACTATTTTGTGTAGCTCAACGATTATCACGCTCTACAGTGTGAAACCGTACCCCATTAACAATGTATCCATTGTAAGAGCGCACCTCAGACGAAGGTCCCATTGCAAGTGAAAAGAAATCATTGGAGATATCTTCTCTCTCGCGCCGTTGTAGAACCTGATAATTACTTATACATTAAAAATGAATACGAAAAATGAATCATCCCTCAAATGTTGCCTACAAAATTGATCATTTAAATGTTATATCAAAGGAGATACCCTAGAATTTAGAAAAGGAAAAAGTTTGAAACATACTTGCGATAGTCTGTTATTTCTTTACAAGTGTTGAGAATGTACCAATGTGCAATACGATTTTCCTCCACTGATAGCATCCGTACTTATTCCTTAGTTTAATCCATTCTTTATTCATCCTTAAAAATAAATATTTTCTGACCAACTTGTAATCCAAAACAATAACCTGGATTAGAGGACAAAGTACAAAGTATTATTAAGCATTGAGTTCCATAATTTTTATTTCTTAAGGCAAAATAAACACATAGGTCCCTAGACCGCTTAAATTGTCTTAACAACTTTCAAATGTTTTATTTAGTACGTCTCCAAGCTTTCAATTTTGTGTCTAATATAGGCCTTTCATCTATTCAACATCTTCTAAAATTTACAAGCCTATTGGACACAAAATTTAAAGTTCAATTTTCTATTAGACACAAAATTTAGTTTTATGTCTAATAGATTCTTTAAACTTTTTTAAAATATTAAATGCGTTAACTACAATATTTTTAAAAAGTGGGGAAGAAGAAGGGGTCTGGTTTAAACCATAATTTTGGGGAGTGATAATCCACCAAATTGCAGAAATTGTAACATATATTATAGTAAATTAAGTAATCCATAACCTTAAGAATTAAAAGGAAAAAAAAAAAAAAAAAAAACTCAAACCACAATAACATCTACAATCCATAATTCATAATTCACATTAGATTACCAACATGCTAGAAATTAAACATTAGCAACATTAATTACCAACATTAGTAACATACTAAAAATTAAACATTACCAACATTACCAACATGCTAGAAATTAAAAACAATGGCTTAAACTAAGATACAAAATAAGAGAAAATAAATGAAATGGATGTACACGAATCTAAATGAAAGCTTGAAAATAAACAACAAATTTGCGAGCAATGAAGAAGGAAGGTGGCGGCAGACGGCGGCGCGAAGGGGGAAAGGCAGGCGGCGGTGCAGGCGTGAAGAGGGGCGGCAACAGGGGGGGAGTGGCGGGGGCGTGAAGGGAAGAAGGAAAATGGGGCGGCGGGTGTGAAGGGGGGCGGTGGAGGAAGGGGGTTAGGGTTTTTTGAGAGGGAGAGATAAAAAATTTTGGGGGAGTGGGGAAGAAGAAAGGGTCTGGTTTAAACCAAACCCCTCTCCCGACGCTGCCCGACGGGCGTCGGGAGATCTTTCGAGAGTTCCCAGGGAACTCCCGACGATTAACACCCGGTGTCGGGAGTTCCCCATCTCTCCCGACGACCTAACTCCCGATGCATTAAAACGGCGTCGGGAGTTCCCGTTTTTTTTGTAGATCTCATACCAATTGACTTATCTCTATTATTGTATAATATTGTCTACTTTTGACATAAATTCTTTAGACTTTACTTTTAGAGAACCATCCAAATAGAATCATTTCACTTAATTCATGTTTATTCCTCTCCCCGCTTATTTGCACCTAACAAATCAAGAAGTTTTATATATTTGAATCATCATATGAATTTTATATCCCATATATATAGTCGAAGTAGTTGTTTATTCCCCTCCCTAGTTTTGTTTTAATTTTTGTGTAGTGGTTTCACTTGTGTCTTTGTCCATCTCTTGCCTAATTATTTGAATTTTGAATACTTGATTCTTAATTCCAGATATTTATTCATTCTAGTTTGTTGAATATCTTGAATACTATATTTTTTAAATCTTGTGTACTTGTTTCTTTGCTTGTGATCCAATATTTCATGTCAATCTAGCTTTTAGGTTCAAGGTTTGCTCCTTGGTTAAGTACTTGATATTGAAAATTGTTCGCTATACTTATTTCTTATTGCTTTAGAGAGTTTACATTTGTGAGGAAGTGCTACATTTGAGCATAAACGCAAGTGATCATTATCTTTTGAATGAAACTTGTGAGGGAGTGATCATAAGATTCATTTGTGAGGGAGTGCTACATAAACATAAGAAAGCTACAATCAATCGAAAAAGTTAGAATCGATGGACTTAATGAGAAAATGATAGTCGAGATGCTTTTCGACCTAGAAGAAATTCAACCTTGTGAAGATTTGAAAGAACGGGTGCACTTAGCCATCAAAATAGAAAACTAACTCCAAAAGAGATCTTCAAGATGTACTCTAAATCTAAGTCTAGTTTCAATGCCAACATACTAGTGGACCATGTTAGTTTACCTACCATATATGAGCATTTTGATAAAATAAAAGGTAGTAAAGAAAATCTTGCTAATGTTGTTTTGACGTGTGATAATGTTATGTGTTTTAGTAGGACAACAAATAACAAGAAATCACAATTGTAATCTTACTACTACAATTGAATCACTTATTTCTCGAGAAACATGTGTGATAGTAGTAGATTAGAGAAAGATGGTAGCAATCCTGAAGAGATTTTTAAATGGATAACTTGAATTCTAAAAACAAAGAAATCTAACCTTTTTACTTACATCAGAAAGTACTGACCGACATCAAATTGCCTGTTTGCAATCATGATTCTCATCCATCACCAATTGATGTGACTCCAAACATGATTTCACGTTAGATATAAGTCGTAAGATCATAAAATTTTAATAATGGGTGAAAATTTGTATTTTTTTTTTATAAAAATCATAACGTGCCTTCTTAAAATTACATTTGGAGGTCTCATCAATTCGTGATGGGTGCAAACCCGCAATTGCAATTAGGCTCTAAGGAGAATTTAGTACTTTGTGAGATGGGCAAAATATAAATTCTCACTGTTTTCATAATTTGGGTCATTCAACGTTAGCCCAACCAAATTTGAGACATTCATATAATAAACTCAAATTTGAAATTAGAATACTTTATGATGAGATTGCTAGTATATTAGATTCCAAAGGAATATATGATACTCTCATATTATTCCTTCCAAGAAAATTGTAAAACTTAAACTTAATACGTGTGAGTTAAAAAACAAGAGACATGAGACTGAGACAAAAGACAATAGAAATATAAGGAGAAAAATGTAAAAACATAAATGAGAGAGAAAGACATGTGAATAATACTTAGTCTATAGGTAAAACTGAGATAAATTCCAAGACGATGAGTTTTAAAATTTGTAGTGAAATTCCTTCTTAATTTCAAAACAAAACATTCAAGACTATTTTTAACAAAAGATTTTGTTTTCTGATATGTGAGTTTCAACTAAGTTTGTTTAATTTTTCTGAAGAGTATTTTGTAGGTTATTGGAAGCATTGACTATGAAGCAACGCTCACAGTTTGGTCCTTTTTTTTATAACAATGTAGAGCAGGGGAATTCAACCTCTGATTTCGAAGTTGATAGTACAAGCACTATGCCAATTGAGCTATGTTCATTTTGGCTAGTTTGGTCCTAATTCGTTCTATGGATACAAGTTGAATGATAATTGGAAGGATCAACATTCTTCCATGTAATCCAAGATCACCATAGAAAATTCATTTTCAGGGACAAATTTTTAGTGGCACGAGCAATTTTTGTTGGTAAGAGCTAATTTATAGCAACACATGTTAAAGACAGGTCCAAAATATTATTATTAGCAACACAATTTAAATTATTGTCATTAAAAGATTAGGTAATTACAATTGGTAGCACTTTCATGGCTAATAATTAAGTATGTAGCAACTTTTTCAAAGAGTTGCAAATACAAAATTGCAACATATAACAATCAGAGAGTTGAATCTAAATTTTACTATATCCATAAATTTTTTTACATTGTGCTATATCTACTAATTTTTATACATAATTGCTATATTTGCAACTATTTCATAAAGATTCTAGAACATGCTAATAAATGCCACTACATATTAATAACATTTAGCAACACACTAAGGCATTAGTGAAAGTACATAAACTTGAGGCAAAATTTTTAGCCTTTTGTTTTCCCTCCTTCCCCCATCTTTCGCTTATTCTCTTCCAAGAGCTTCTCCCTCCTCTTCTTGTGTCTTTCCCTCCCTCGCTGGTCGTCAATCGTTTAAATGTAATCGACTAGTCAATTTTTAATTTGTTCAAAAAATTATTATATTTAAAATTCTATATCTGATATATGTATTAAATTGGGTGTTATTTTTGTTTATTAAGAACGAAGAATATATATTTAGTAAGAAGATTACATGTTGGTAAAAATACACTTTCAAAGACAAGCTTGCATCATCATTATATCAAACAAATAATGACATACTAATTGTTGCTAAAAACAAACTTAACACATGAGTGTCATTGAATATTAAGTTTTAGCAACACGTGATAAACTTGTCACTGATATCTATTACACATGAGGCAACTACGACATTTACAGTGACATGTCTCTGCACATTGCTAATATTTTTAACGGCATTTTTCGGCTTTCAATTATACATTCTACGCATTACTATTATGAATCAATGAAGAGATTTGTCTTGAAGCCTAAAACAGAAACCTAATCTCGAGTTTCTTCTCCGATGAGAATTTGACATTCAGTTCTGGACTATTAGAGGGTTTAGTTTGATTCCTTTTTCGACCAAGTCATGAATTCGGAAAGAAAATGAAACAATAATCAAATAAAAAAGACCGTTAGACACTTAATGAGCAGATAAGTTTGAATTTTTACATTCTTAATCACGTTGTTCAATTCTTTGATCCAATATATTTTAGGTCTCTCATTGTTTAAAAACAAAACCAGACATCATCTCCTGTTTTTCCAATTTTCCAAAGGTGAGTGGAAAAAGAAACAAGTGAATCAAAACTTTTTTCTCTAAATTCAACGTGCGAAGTTAATTAGAAAAATTCTCCAAGGTTACAATATTCAAGAACACTGACCAAAGGTTTGATTTTCAACCATATTCTATTTTGATCACTAAACTTTAAAAAATGTATGTCTTAGTCTTTGAATTTTTAAAAAATATTTATTTTGATCCCTACCATTAAAATTATATTGATGAGGAATACGTTTGGATTAACTTTTCAAATATTTAATTTTGAAAATAAGTCATTTTGAAAAAAATCAAAATGTTTAGCAACTATTCAAAATAGCTTTTAAATGTATTTTAACTAAATTTTATAAAAAAAAAATTAAATAAAAATGAATTTTTTAGAAAACTTTTACCTTAGTCAATCCAAACATGTCAAAGATCTGCTTAAGGATGAAATTGCATCTACCATTAGTTGAGTAAGATGAAGGTGAAGTAAAATATCAACCACCAAGTGAACCGACCAAAATTTTAGATGCAAATTGACTTTTGAGATCACTATAGAAAATTGCTTTATCACATAATTCAAAATTGATATCCTAAATTTTTTAGTATAACTAACTTATTTGGTAGACTAGTCATCCAAAAATACAAATAACCTCATCATTATATTAGTAAACAGAATCTTAATAAGATCCAAAAATAAGTACTTTTTAAAGGTTCAAGGATCCAAAAAGATGTTTTTAAAAATTTAAAGAACCAAAATAGAATAAATTTCAATATACCATAATAAGATTTAAACCCTGAACGAAATACAAAATGTTGAATGTACACTTCACCAAGTACGGTTTACAAAACAAAGATAAAAAAAAAGATGTTCCAACTTTTAATCCACAACTCCTTCCAGGAGAAAGAAAGAAGAAAATAGAAGAAATAAAACTCTACAAAAGCAATGAATCTGGCACAAATTTAAAGAATTATGAGCACTATTTGATTGTGAAACCATATAAATCACAACATCAATTGGGTATGAAACTATGCTTTAGCCTATGGAATACAAATTTCTGGTATTACCCCAATGTCAAGCATTCACGACCTATTAGATCTTTCTCTGAGAACATGTTGAACATGATATCGGTCACCAGACGGCCTCAAGACTGACCTGCAGACAGCAGACAGACTTTGCCACGCTAGTCTTGTCGTCTCTCCATGATTAGGATATTCATAGTTTACAAGTGACATGGTAGTTGAAGAAAACAATCATCCGAGGTGTGTCTAAAGTTCCTCTTTGCTGAATTTATTCCAGGCTTCCTGTTTCAATGTAAGACAGATTTCACAGTAAAATAAGACAGTCAAGACAAGCAAAACCAGTAACTGAATTATACTTTGAATCTAAAAGCAGCCATAAATTGAACCACCTAATTTTGGACAAGAAAGATGAGAAGTATAGTCTTAAATCAATCCTTTGTTTCTCTTAGGATTACAATACTTACATTCCAAAAAGGAAATGATTAGGTAATTATAATTCTATAAATAATCAGCATCCGTATTGGAAACTTATAGCTGGATGAAATTCTTTTTATGAAAAAAAACAACCCGTTTTTCTAACATGTAACCAAACTTGAAAGATCATAAACCTTCGTCGTTTAAAAAACAGGAAAGCAGAGAGCAAGCTCGAACAGGAAAGCAGAGAGCAAGCTCAAAGCTAAAGATGCTAAATAGTGGAAAACGAAAAAGGAAGAAAATGAGAATATTGGCAAGCTACCTTAAGGATATCAAAAACCTTCTCTGCTGTATATTTCTGTTCAATACTGGCACCCTTCTGTTGAACCTTATCTGGATGAATGCACAAGACTGCCTTCCTATAAACTTTTTTAACTGAGGTTGAAGTAATCATCTCTGTCAATGAAACTGGCTCCCAACCACTTCCGGACCATAGAACCTAATCACCGGTAGAATGGAGATCAATGAGCATGCTAATAACTGAATCTATATTGTAACCAATTAAAGCAGGAAATCTGTACTTGTTGATTGTATGCTCGTAATTCAGGGTTAAAGATGGCTTTCATGAAAATATACTTCATTTCAATCATCAAATGCAATCACTGCACCGGCCCGTGCGCCTTTATGTATATAACTATTTAAGTTTCTACAAGAGGTTATGTATGTCTATGTATGCATACACACAGATAATGAAAGCAAAACCAAAGAAGCACATGAATATATAATTATTTGAATCCAGAACCACCGATAGTAGGAGGCTACCCTTAAAACTAACATGTCAATAGTCCCAAAAACCAGATATATCCAAAATCATGGCCCATAGACAAAATACACCGTGAAACTCAATAATAAATGATCGAGTCCTTATAAGCATTACCGCAAGTCATACAAAAGGCCAGGGAAGTAAACACATTCTAAGAGTGCTACTATTTACTGCAGTACAAAAAAAAAAAAATAATGATGGTTTTAAGCTTTTCTGTCTCCTTTAAACCAGCCAACTGCCAAGTGTCTTTACTTAATCAAGTTTCCAATATTAACTTATCTACGTACTAAGTCAAAAGAAAACTTCATACATTTTAGGGACTACTATTTTCCTATACTACATACCAGCCTACACTTTTCTAAATCCTGAGTCCTTCCCCTATCACAAAACCCAACAGGAAATACATCATAATAGTTCCACATGACTAGTTTCTTCTTCCCATGAAGGGGAAATAATGCACAAGCAGTTGAAGATCGGTAACTCTTTAAGAATAAGATGATCTTCAACTCTTCTAGGACCTCTACTCTTCCTCCATTCGGCTTCTTTCCTTACATAAATAGGGTCTCTAATTCCCAGTTTTCCACTATATATTCTTGGTGGGTTTCCAACAATACTTGGGATCTTCAGCTGAGAAGAGGTTAGCCCAACCATCCTGCTCCAACATAAGCATCCAGTCAAGCCAATGACTTGGTTTGTTGGATAGCAGACCCATTTGGGCTCTTCTAGGTGAATTGGCAAACAAAATTCTTCACCTTGGGAGTCCTTTATTACCTTCCCGGAAAGGTAATAGTCCAAAAACAAACGAATAAAACAAATAAAACGAAATCTTTCAGTAGGTCAAGAGACATGGGAGCTTGAATACTATGGATGGAGTTCAAAAGAGAGATTCAAATCTAGTCTCGTCTCCAAATATGTGTCTGATGTGTAAAAGCAGGGCACAACTTCTGTTAACTTCAGTCAAAATATTCAGTGGACAACCGCCAATCGAGTGCCTTATACAAATCTTTTTGTAATATTTACCTCTTTCCTTATATTTTATATTGAAGGCCTTTTATTCGATTCCACCTTTGTATACTCTAGGGATCCTATCCATAAGGCCTTTAGGTTGAGCTTCTTTTTTGGTGTGTTTGACTTCATTTTTCATTTCAAAAAAATAATAATAATAAATTCAATGGTAAAAAAAGCTAATAGAAATGTTCACATTGAGAAAAATAGAAAATAACAAACAATAGGTAAAGAACATTAGAATGAGAGAGAAAAACTAAACAAAGAAACATACATATTGCAATGATGATAAAAGTGCACGCATGTTGCCTTCCTTCCCAGCAGCCCAGCGCTTGATATCAATATCTAAAGATTCAGCAATCCTCTGGTCAAAGCAAACACAAAACTAGCATTAAACCAACCAAGCCTTTAGATTTAGCCCAAATGAGAATTGTAACTGCAAGTCAAAACAAAATATAGCAATTGAATACTAACACGCTTCTCTTCTTGCTCGTGCTGTGTTTGAAAGTCACGCTGATTCAAATCAGCCACTGCTCTGGCCTGAAAATAAAACATTAAGATAATGTAAATGTCCCTGTTAAAGATGAACAAAAATGGAACTGCAAACTTCATAAACATTTTGCCACAATTGCTAGAAACCTAACTTTTCCCTTTAAGTCTATCTTTTTACCTCAAATCCTACTAGGAATCGGTTTGGACTGCTTTTAATTCAATGAAGAAGAACATCCATCTAAGAAGACAGGTCTAGCTTCTAATAGGTACAAAATGTAACAAAGAAGAAAGAAGAGAGAGAGAAACACAAACTGCACGCTCTTGGGTCCTCTGTAGACGCCTCAGTCTAGCTCTTCTTCTTTCTTCACTCTCTCCGTCAACTTCTTCAAAATGTCCAAATGAAGGAGCATCTACCATGAAAGCAAAGAGGGGTTGGAGAAAAATCATACATTGTTTTTTTAGATAAGAGGGGAAAAATCAAATTTTAAGAGATTGAAGGAAAGAACAAACAATCAAGAAAATAGTAATCAATTGCATATAGTCATAGCTGAAGCTGTGCATTTCATAGTATGTATATCACCTCCGAAAAAAAAATCATCCACAAGATTTACAGCAGAAGAAGATTTCTTTATGTGGGACAAAACTGCCGAAGGAGCAGGTTTGGGTATTTCAGGTGGTTTGTTGTATTTAGGAACTTCAAATAGAGGATCCTGAAAAATAACCACACAACATTAACAGATATGTCCATCCAGTAGTTTAGGATACAAATAAACAAATATAATATTGCTTTAACTACAAAAAGCTTTCATATTCTTTTTTCTTCTGTACAAGAGTTGGAGGTGTTAAACGGTTCTTCTCACCAAAGTTGTTGTTCGTGACCTTGGAGCACTCTTTGATCGAGGACCCACATTGAAAAAGGAGTCCAGATCGTCAATAGTCTGTTGATGATCTACTCCTGCAGCATGTGCATCTTTACTAGTTCTATTTGTTGTGCGTGTCGAGGCATCCACTTTCCCTTCACTGTTATTCCGCACCTTCCCCTTTGCAAAGTCCTCCAATTCCTCTATAGGAGAGGAAGAGGAGCTCTTAACTGCACAGAACATTTTCATATTGTCAAATTTTGAAGAGATTGGACAGATCAATCCTTATGAATTTTAGGGAAGCTGAAGCACCTTTAACTGCCTTATGACCTGGCTTTGGTACTGGAGGAACCCTGAATGGTGGGGAAGAATTGGAGGAGCTGTCAAATTTTGTACCTCCAGAATTATTGAACTTGGCAGTTTCCTCAAGCGGATCTGGAAAAGCCTCAGATGAATTATAAGAAGCTGATTCTAGTTCTATAAAAGGATCTTTGGCTGAACTAAAAGTTGATTTAGTATGAGACGTTGATGGCGGAGTCAGACTGTCCTGCATACTTGCTCTGCACAAACAAGTAAAAATAGAATGCATCAATTGTACACGTTAAAATTAAGAGAAAAATAGAGATTCGTGAATAAAAGGAGTATGCATGGAAGTCATCTAGTCAACAATGGAAACATGTAGAAACATCATAGAGCGAGAGTTTGGCCAAAAAAGGGCTCATGGGGCATACGTAAAAAGGATTTCTACAACAACCAAGAATTTTTTCCCCTATTGAAGAGTTTCACTTGCCGCACAATATTGTAAACAATCAAATAATTGAAGATAAATTATTTGGCTATCATGGTATTTAATTGCAGAGGAAATATCGTCTGTTTCACTCCAATTAGATAGTTTTTATTTCATTAATATTGCAATACAATGCTTCTGATTGGCGAGCAAAGCTAAGCTTCTTTTTTTTCAAGAGAAAATTTAAGCTAGTAAAATTTGCCTTGGAAGCAGATACGTTAGATGCAGACTAGTACAGATCACTTGACGTAAGCAATGAAAGTGAAAATTAATTTCAAATTTTAATGGTTTCTCAACATATATGGGAACGAAAACAAGGAAATGACATGCATTTTATCAACGATAGGTCTCAGATACCATGAGAAACTGATCTTACAGTAAAGAAAATGAAACTGTGAAGCCAAGATTGCTTCTTCTCATTTAAGAAACTAGAAAAAACAACAAATGAAGCAAAATTCTATATCAATTGTTTCCTAAGTTCAATCACACTGCCACGATGATACAGTAAATTCACCAACAAAAAACAGAAATTAAACCATACTTTTCTGGTACCATTAACATAATGCAGGCCAGTTTTTTCAAGAATCATACATTGATTATACCTGTTAATTCGAGAATTGCCATCACCAAAGCCAGAAATCAATCCATCAAAAGGGGCTGCGTTATTTGCTGCATTTTTTAATCCGTTGGGCTTCGGAGTTGTTTTTGCCACATTGCTGCTAAAATCACCAAACAAATCATCAATTTGAGAGGTTTGATTCAAAGACGAGGGGAATGATCGGACCGGATCCTCCTTCTTCGCTGTAACCGAGCTCTTGAATCCAGGAATCCCATCAAAAACATCATCATAGCTTGGATCTGAATTCTTCGACCCAAAAAATATCGAATCGTAGTCAAAAGAAGACGGAGAACTTCCAGGATTCCCCGAATGTTTCGTTGACTGATTGAGACTCCCGAAAAAATCATCGTAAGAGTCGGGTTTAGTGTTCTTTTGAAAAGATAGGTCACCAAAACCAGAATCGAAGGAGGACTTGCCATTGAAACCAGAATTAAACCCGGAATTCCGAGACTGGAAGGTGTTTGAAGAGGCAGTTGGCTTAGATGCAGCCATTGGAGCCGATTTTCCTTGCGGTTTCAATCCATATCTTTCGGTTAATACCCCAAACTCGTCCATTGCAGACGCAATCACAAATTTTGAAACAATGGGATCAAAATTTAAGCTACGAACTCCGATCCCAGATCAAAAAAGTAAAGAAAGCGTGAGAATTTCTCTTCAACAGAATATTCTTGAAAGCAAAAGCGAGCAGGAATGAAGAAAACAAAAAATTAATGTAATTCCAATTGCAATTGAAGCATAAACATGAAACAAAAAGCTTCAGGAAAACAATTTTCTAAAATTAATAAGAAGAAAATATCAGAAGTTCTTCTTCTTGTTCGTGGCCCCTCCGCCTCTGTCTCTGTGTGTAATGAAGTCACCGTACGAATATTTGAGTGGAAGCCACGAGGCAATCACCAGCTCTCCTTCTCGCAAGCCCGACATCAATTTTATATTTTTGTATTTTTTTTTTTTTCCTTTTCCAATTCCGTGTCCGTGTCGGTGAGAGACAAGCAATTTCAATTTATGGTTTAGTTACATTTCAACTTTTATTTTACTCATTGTAATTTGGAATTGTAATAAATAAGTTATTGTTGTGTTGTGCAAACGCATTCATAATATTCTTTTTTCCATTATTGTTATATAAAAGTTGGAAAGGTTTAAAATTTATTGGAAGTATTTGAATTAAAATTAGATAATTGAAAATGTAAAAACTAATATTAGACATTCAAGAATATATAAACTAAAATGAAATTAACCCAAAATATATTTCAAAAATGTTCCTTTTATTATGAATATTTAGGGTTGGCAAAAATTCCCGCGGGTCGTCATCCCGACCAGGGCGAAAAATCCCCAATTTGACCCTACCTCCGATTTAGGATTAGCAGATGGGTTGTTCTCTTAAACGTCGATGCTTAGATATTAAATTAACAAAATCAATTAAAAGTTTTAATTAATTAGTTAATTGAATTAATTTTTATATATATAACTAATAATATAAATAAAATAGTTTTATTTGAAAATTAGTTTTAGAAAACAATTTTGAAAACAAAAACCAAATTTGATAAATTCAAAGTGGAGATTTCCAAGGCACCTTATTCATTCAGTTCCATTTTCTCTATGAAGTAGGAGCTAACCTTCATGCAAGTTTTGAATTTGCATGATGAAAGCTCTATAAATAGAAGTGTTAAGTTAAATAATTGATTCATGCTTACAAGAACTTCTTGAAGAACTTTGTAGAAATCATAACCCTCCAAACCCTCTTCATATCTTCTATATATCCAGCTCAATTTAGTATTTCCACCACACAATCCTTGCAAGAGAATAGTAGAGAAGATCTTTATGGTAGTCTACTTGTAGATTGAAGCATTTTCACGTGGAACTCAGTTAGTATTGAAGAAGATTTTTCAAAGGTATTGTGTTCAACAAACCCTCTTCTGTAATAGTTATTTTGAAGCATGTTTTAAACTCAAATTAAGTATAATTAGAGTGCTTATTGATTATGATTTGCTTATTAATTCTGATTTTCTCCGTTGCATGTTAATTTACTCTAACAATTGGTATCAAAGCATGATTTAAGCACTCCATTGTTGTTAATTTGAGTTTGGTGGGTGTTCTTCATGAACTATATGAAAATGGTGAACTGATATGGTTTTTTAGTGTTTTGGCATTTGAATCTTTTTAATTATGTTATAACTCTTGTAATTGGCTCTTGTTTGATGGGCCTTAATGTGTATTTAAGAGTTTGTAATTCATTTGGAGTCATTAAAGTTGTAATTAGGATGTAATTGAAGAAAGAAGTAAAGAAGGTTGAAGCGGTAGAAATTGAAAATTCAAATTTTTACCAGATACTCGATGCTCGATAGAACACTCGACAGCATACTTGATGATATTTCATGAAATACTCGATGCACGATGCCATACTCAATGGTACTCGATGCGTTTACTTGATGATATTTCATGCCATACTCGATGGTAATCAATGCATTTACTCTATGATATTTCATGAAATACTCGATACTGGATGATTGACGACGTCTACTCGATGGTATTTTTGTGAAATATTTGATGCTCGATATCATACTCAATGCACACTAGCATAGTCGATGTTGGTTGCTTGTTTATACTCGATGGTCTAGAAGTTTTTTTAAGCCGATTTTACTGATTTATGTAATAGCTAGCCTTTTATTTACTTGGTAATGCCTAAACCAAAACCATATAAGTTTTTTTGTTTGATTATTTATGCATTTGATGTATGTTATAATTAAATAATTTTTTGTATATGCATAAAGTATGTCATGTAGAATTAAAATCCCACCATAGGAAGCATGTTACATGCATTGAAGTATGTTATAAAATTGTTATAATTCATAGTATGCATGTATAGGGTTTCAATTATTTTTAATACAAAGATTATGTTAAAAGTTGAATGCCTTTGATATATGTTATGGATGTTTAGCATATCTTTTTTTTTGTAAGTTGTTATAAAATTGAATTAGACATTAAAATTCATAACAAAGATATAAAGCATGCTCACTTAGGTTAATAACTTGTTTTAATAATTAAAATAGGTCGTTATCTTATAAAATTTGGTTACAAACTCAATCAATTCACAATCCTGTCTAAGGCTGGGGGTACTTAAGTTGACGGTTTACGTAACACCTCCTACCTGGGGATTATGACTAAAATAACGAGAATTGATAACCAGTTTTATGAGCATGCGTGAATGGTGTGAGGTTTAAAATTAGTTTTAACCTAGACATCGTAGGTTAAATTCAAATATAAACGTTATATTTGGATAATAAACACATAAACGTAGGTTGTTCAAAATTAGCTGTAACAAACCTAAGTTAAAGAATATCCAAAACATTTAGAATACTTCAGTGGGAGATTAACAATATATATGATCAAAACGTCCTCAAGAGTTCACACCGTGAGATCCATGCTCGGCTTCGTGTCGATTTTAACTCGATTGCTCCATTCGGAAAGTGTTTGCATGAGTTAATAACAAGGTGAATGAGGGAGGTAGTTCATAGTAAGTGGGTGAAAGAAATGTGTCAACGTATCCTACGATCTCCTCCATTAGTTTGAACCGTGAGATTCCTATGTTGCGTCTACTGTCATTTTTAGGCGGCACTAGCTAGTCGCTAATAATGGTGATCCCTTTGAAGGGTTGTAACATTGGATTCAGAACAACCCAAGCTTCAGAAATGAATAGGGTCATATAGTTCCATCTTGCACATTGTTTTCCAATTCGGGGTCATGTACATATCGTTCTATAAGATCTGAAAATGGTGGGTCACACTTACAGAATTCTAAGTGTTAGTAAGTTCTTGACCGAAAAGCAGTAGCTAAATGATTGTCGGAATATGAGTTATTCTGGAGATAGTATTTAGTCAAGAATGTCTTGCTTTAGTGAAAGAATATTTGACTGCCTCATATAGCATTTATTTTAACTCACTATAGTATCGTTGCAAATAAATAAGTATTTAGTCAACCCTTACTCTTTTACGTTTCCTATGTTCCCTATTTCTCCTATGTGCACATAGCTCCCTACGCATGGGCTTAGAAGCTAAACCCGTCAGCCTTCTAACCATCCCATACGAGGATCCTCCCACAGGCTCAGGAACTAGACCTCTCGGTCCCCTGACCATCCCGTGAGGTTTCACTTTTAGGCTCAAGAACTAGGTCTATCGACCTCTTGACCATCTCGATCACATAATCTCATTCTCATGCTAGATACTCATTCATAACATAAGCATATACAATTAACTCTAAAAGATATGCTTTAAGACTTAAAGGAAAGTACCACTCACCTTGGTCGTTTAGGAACCTTTCTCTCTAGAAGTTCTTTGATCTTCCCGGGCTCCTCTTTTGAACCCTAAATTCCATATTCAAATTAAAATTCAGACTACTCATAGTTCTAAGCTTTATTGCGAGTTACTCTCTTCTAAAAATATGCTCTAAAATGTCTCAGGAAGCCTACCTCAAAATCTTAGCTCATAACTCCTCATGGTTTGGCCGAAAAAATCAAAACATCAAGACTAGCCCGGCTTACCCAACAGCTCGACCCCTCTGTCTTGTCCTCACTTTCCAGCCCGATTCCTTGGAGCTTCTTCTCCGGCAGCCCTACCCTGAAACTAGACTCTCCTAGCTTTCAAGTTGCTTTGAAATCACTCCAAATGCATAAGTATTCTGGGAGAACGCCTTGGCCCAAATTGATGCTACTTTCTGTCCTTTCTGCCCGACAGCATCTTCCCCTCTTGGAACCTCTTGACCAACGCATGGTCTTACTATCAATGCATAGACTCCTTCCAATTATACCTCATACCCTCTTCTTTATGCCTTTTGAAGAGAATTTGAGTTCTCATTTGAAGTCTTTGGCCCTATTTATAGGCGTCCAAGATCTCTCTAAGGCCGACACCTCCTACTTGGCCGTATGTCCAAGTGTCCCTTCCTTACACTATTACCGCAATCTTGCATCAGCGCAAGCCAAGGTGTCTTGCTCCCCTTTTACTAACGCATAGCCCTCAATTTTTCATGTCCTCTTATGCATCCACCTCACTTGCTTAAGGCCTAAGGTTTCTTCCTAACAAGCTACATGTCCGGATGATGACCTTGAATGCGTCCATCCTTCATATGCGTCCATCCAAGTTCATATGTGTTCAACTAGGATAATGACCAATACCCTTTCAACGCATACTACTAGCATTGTCCTATGCGCCCACATGCCTTCAGATGTCCAATGCATAGCACATGTCCAACACATAACAACCTTTGGGTTAACTTGGTTCTCAACTCAACACCTCAAGGCATAGCTCACAATCACTTAGGTTCTTGCAAACGCATCCCTTATGACCAACGCAACTAACCTCATGAACCTTATTACCGTAAGCCTTAGCAATGTAAGGACAAATCACCACGCGTCCACCTTTGCTCATTCCATCACCTAGCTCATACTTTAGTAAGGCCGCCACATCCATTGTATCCATCGCATCCATCGCCGCATGCCATTGCATATTACCAATGCATTCCTTCGGCCGCATATGCGCATACCATCGGCCGCATAACTTCGGTCGCATCACCGCATGCCTCGACCGCATACTCTCGCGTAGCAAGGCCTCCGCATGCCACCAACATATAGTATCGCCGCATGGTATTAACGCATAGCGTTGCCACATCGATGCATAGCATCATCGTGTGACACCAACGCATAGTGCTGTCGTATACCGTCGACGCATACCTTCGGCCGCACAATGCATAGCACCGTCGCATGATGCCAATGCATAGTTGCTGCCGTATACCATTGACTCATACCCCCATCACCGCATGCCATCCATCGCCGCATCCTTCATTGCCGCATGCCTCGCACCGCAACACCGCATGCCCTTGCATTGCATTCCCTTACATCACCGCATGCCCTCACACCACCGCAAACTACCAACACATTTCCTTCGGCCGTATGCCTTCAGCTGCATACATGCATACCATCGTGTCCAATGTCCAGCGCCCTTGGATGCGCAACTTAAGTTGCCACATGCATTGTTCTAACCTCTTAAGACAGTGGCTGTCACATGCATTGTTCTTGGTCATACTTCAGCCTCTCTCCATGCCCAAGTAACCTCTCAATACTTCATGGCCAACGCATGGCACCACACCAACGCATTGTCCAACACTTATTCATTTTTGGCTTCCAACTTATGGTTATACTTAGCAAAATTCCACTAGTTATGGCTTATTTCCAAAGTTTATTTAACAAATCCTTTTAATCACTTAGAATTTCCTTCACTTCAACATAGGATTTAACTTCCACCTAGTTAATTTCCTTACTCACCTGCTTAAGTAGGAAAAATGGAAATCCGGGTTTCACAATCATGTCTTAAGTGATAACCAAAATGGTCTGTAGTATATGGTTATAGGAGGGAAACCTTATCCTAGTAACGCTACAGATGTGGCTCGCTTTGTGAAATGGTCACAAGTGTTATGATTTGTCACAGATGGTCTGTTCCTAATCATTTGTGTAGGGGACATGCGAGCGGGGGCGTCCTATACAAAGAGTTTATATAAGACCAGACTACGAAGTGTTAATTTCTCATTATATAACACCGTTCATGACAGATACTTCACCTCACTAGGATGACCATAGGTAACATGACCTCAATCTTGAGTAAGTTGGGAACTCTTGCCATTGAGGGCGGTCCTTTGATTTGCATGGGTGTGAGTGGCCAGGTCGCCAACTCAAACCTACTACTTTAGGGATTCGTCTGATTTGGGAGCTGAAAACTCAGCTACACAAGATAGAATTTACTCTTTCCCCGAAGCAAGAGCAAGTAGATAGATAGCTCCCTTAAGGGCTAATTCCAAGGCTTGAACGATATGGCACCACACACCTTCTCTTAGCCTGAGAGTATTCACACATAGTTGGACTATGTTGTATTGTTCATTAGAGGGATCAGTGGTACTTAAGGAGTGAGATGTACCTACAAGAGCAAAACGGTAAATTGGCCCAGTTGTACTTACAAGCATCTGTGAATGGTCATCGTACTCATGATTGGTTATATCCGTTGGACACAGAAATATATTTGTGGTAAGAAGAGTTCAGTTGTTGGTCTTTAGTGGAATGCCTAACAGTTAACAGATGGTGGATCTCGTGGCTAATGAGTTTAGTCAGCTATTCACGTACCGTTGGAGCTTCGAGCCATAAGTCCATAAGGTCCACTTGGTAGCTTGGATAATGTTGAGAATCAGTGTTTGGGTTAGTTTGAAATGTTCAAATTGACTAAAGGGAGTTCGATTATATATATTATAATTGAACTGGTTAATTATATATGATACAATTGACTAAATATATGAGATACATTATTTAGGAGGAAATTGGATATAAATATGATTTATATCAAGTAGAGGAGAAATTACTATAGTAGATATATGATATCAAACTATAGGTTAAGAATATAATATGATTATATTCATTATTTAATTAATTAGGCGGTTATGAGATAATTGGCCGAGAATCTCCGGAGTTGTGCGAAAGTGTGAAGATCGAATTCAGTTCTTGTAACTAAAGAATAAAATGAAAATTGTTTTCATTTTGTAAAAGATTCGAAAATTCGCTCACAGTGTGAGAACTTTACGATCGCTTAGCGTTGAGAACCTATGTGATAACGTCCATTTTTCTAAACGATCGCTTAACGCACCAAGCACACCTAAATGATCGTTGACTATTTTCTAGACGATCGCTTAGTAAAACCTACACGATCGTGTACCTTTCTTGAAACGACAAACATCCGACTATACGATAGTCATTTACTATCTCCCACTTGCTTGTTCGTACTACACGATCGTCTTTTCCTCCTCCCTCTATGAATTCCATCAAAGTCCACCCTTTGGATTCTCACTCCGAGAATACCGAGGGCTTCAAGTGGTGGTGTTATCCCCTATTGTTGTTGGTTCGTGCACTGCCATTCATGTAGACGACCGTGGTGCTGTTAGGCGACTGTTTACTGGGCGATAAAAAGTGTCGAGGAGTTTGCTTCCACTGGATTGAGTTCGAGTGAAGATTATTTTCAACTGGTACGTTCACTCAGTCTTTTGTATTTTAATTGATAAAGCATACCTATAATTAGTGTTCTCACTCAGTCTTTTGTATTTTAATTGATAAAGAATGCCTATAATTAGTGTTACAATGCATATTTATTTGTTAGAATATATGTGTGGTAATTCTATCACAATAAAATTGGAAAGATTCGCATCTGCTCATGGATACTCTTGTTTAAGAGTTCCTTCAATTAGAGTCTCTTCCGAAGAGCTAACTAACTTTTCGTACTAATGTCATAATGAATAAGATAAGTTACAATTTGACTACTTTATTAAACGAACTACAGACTTATCAGTCAATGATGAAATTAAAAGAGAGTGAAGCAAATGTTGTTTGATGTCAAAAGAAATTTCTAAAAGGTTCTTTGTCAGGAACGAAACCCACTGACAAAAAGAAGTCTGTCCCTTCTTCATTTATAGACCGAAATGTACAAATAAAGAAAAAGGAAAAAGGGAATAAACAACCCACTGCAAAGAAAAACAAAGCTCCCAAAGGAAAAATTTTCCATTGTGGAGAAGACAGGCACTGGAAACGGAAATGCCCGAAGTATTTGACTGAGAAGAAAATGGAAAAGGCAAATCAAGGTAAATCAGATTTGCTTGTATTTGAAACATGTTTAGTGAAAAATTCTCACTTAGCCTAGATATTAGATTTAGGAGCCGCTAACCATGTTTGCACTTTTCTACAGGAAACTATTTCTTGGAAACAACTCTCAGAGTATGAAATGACTTTCAAGGTGGGAACGTGGGAAGTCATTTCAATAGAAGTAGTGGGATTTTTTGGAGATTCTTTTGTCTTGTTAATAAATGTATATTATGTATCAAAGATGAAAAGAAACTTAATCTCCATTTCATGTCTACTTAAAAATATGTATAAAGTATCTTTTGAAGTTAATGAAGTGCTCGTTTTTTCAAGAGGTGTTCATATTTGTTCTGCTAGACTTGAAAATAACTTGTATGTGTTAAAACCAACTAAAGCAAAAGCTATTTTAAATATAGAAATGTTTAAAACGGAAAAAACTTGAAATAAAAAATGGAAAATTTATCCTAACGCCTATCTTTGGCATCTCATACTTGGTCACATAAATCTTAACAAGATTGAGAGATTAGTTAAAAACGGTCATCTAAATCAGTTAGAAGACAGTTCCTTACCTTCTTGTGAGTCATGTCTTGAGGGAAAAATGACTAAAAGATCTTTTTCTGGAAAAAGTCTTCGTGCTAAAGAACCTCTCGAACTTATACATTCAGACCTTTATGGTTTGATGAATGTAAGAGCACGAGGTGTATATGAATATTTTATTATTTTATTGATGACTATTCTAGATATGGCTATGTTTACTTAATAAGTCACAAGTTTGAAACTCTTGAAAAGTTTAGGGAATTCAAGACCGAAAAATAACACTTATTAGGGAAAAGAATTAAAACACTTCGATCAGATCGAGGTGGTGAGTATATGGATTTACAATTCCATAACTATTTGGTAAACTATGGAATTCAATCCTAACTCACAACGCCTAGAACACCACAACAGAACTGTGTTGCAGAAAAGAGAAACTGAACCTTGTTAGACATAGTTCGATCCATGATGAGTTTTACTCGGTTACCTCAATCCTTTTGGGGGTATGCAATACAGACTGCAGTATATATTCTGAACATGGTTCCCTTAAAAAGTGTTTCTGAAACACCGTATGAGTTATGAAAAGGACGAAAAGGTAGTTTACTTTACTTCCAGGTCTGGGGATGTCCAGCACACATGTTGGTACAAAACCCTAAGAAATTGAAACAACGTTCAAAGTTATGCCTCTTTGTTGGATACCCAAAGGAAGCAAAAGGAGGGTTGTTCTATGATCCCTAAGAAAATAAAGTATTTTTTTCGACAAATGCTACATTCTTGGAAGAAGATCATATTAGAAGTCATCAACCTCGCAGTAAACTAATATTAAAAGAAATGGCCAAAGATACTATAGATAAATAATAAAAAAAATTGTTGATGTAGCTAGACCATCAACAAGGGTTGTTGCCTCATCACATTCTTCTCAAGAGTTGAGAATGCCTCGACGTAGTGGGAGGATTGTTCATCAACCTAAATGCTACATGGGTTTAACAGAAACCCAAGACATCATACTTGATAATGGTCAAGAGGATTCATGACCTTTAAACAGGCAATGGAAGATATTGAAAGAGAACGATGGATAAAAGTCATGGACGTAGAAATAGAGTCCATGTACATCAATTCTGTCTGGGATCTTGTAGATCAATCAAATGAGGTTAAACTTATAGGTTGTAAATGGATCTACAAGAGAAAAAGAGACCAAACTAGGTGCAAACCTATAAAGCCAGACTTGTGGCAAAAAGTTTTACCCAAAGGGAGGGGGTCGACTATGAAGAAACCTTCTCTATTGCTTCCATGATAAAATCAATAAGAACACTCTTATCCATTGCCACATATTATGACTATGAAATATGGTAAATGGATGTCAAGATAGCTTTTTGAATGACCATCTTGATGAAAGTATTTTTATGTCTCAACCAGAAATGTTCATTAAATAGGATCAAGAACAAAAGATTTGTAAGCTTAAGAGATCTATTTATGGGTGCAAGCTTCTAGATCCTGTAATATAATATTTGACACTATGATCAAATTTTATGGTTTTGAACAGAATGTTGACGAACCTTGTGTGTACAAGAAGATAGTCAATAAAACTGTAGCATTCTTGGTCCTTTATATTGATGATATCTTGCTCATTAGAAATGAGACAAGTTACCTTGCTGACGTAAAGAGATAGTTAGCATCACAGTTCCAAATGAAAGATTTGGAGATGCTCAATATGTTCTTGGGATTTAATTTTTTGAAATCGAAAGAATAGAACCTTAACACTATCTCAGGCATCGTACATTAATAAAATGTTGTCAAGATATAACATGCAAAATTCCAATAAGGGTATGTTACCTTTTAGACATGGAATTCATCTGTCAAAAGAACGGTGTCCTAAGACACCTCAAGAAGTTGAGGAAATGAAAAGAATTCCATATGCATCGACAGTTGGGAGTCTGATGTACATTATGTTGTGTACACGTCCTGACATGTGCTTTGCAGTTGGGATCCTCAGTAGGTTCCAATCTAACCCAGGTCACAGTCATTGGACGGCTGTTAAAAACATCCTCAAGTATCTCAGGAGAACGAGGAATTATATGCTTGTGGACCTAAGGATTTGATCCTTATAGGATATACTAATTCTAATTTTCAGATTGACGTAAATTCTAGAAAATCTAATTCAAGATCAGTTTTCACTCTTAACGGAGGAGCTACAGTGTGGAGAAGCATTAAACAAAGTTCTATAGCTGACTCCACGATGGAAGCAGAATATGTAGCTACATGCGAAGCAACTAAAGAAGCAGTGTGGCTACGTAAGTTCTTGATAGATTTGGAAATCGTTCCAAATATGCACCTGTCCATTACTCTATATTGTGATATTAGTGGTGCAGTTGCTAATTCCAATGAACCTAGACATCACAAACATGGAAAACATATCAAAAGAAAGTACCATTTCATCAGAGAGATCGTACACCGAGGAGACGTGATAGTTACGCAGATAGCCTCAGAAGAAAACCTCGTTGATTCGTTTACATAGGCCCTCTCGGCTAAAGTGTTTAAGGGCCACCTGGTTGGACTAGGACTACGAGCAACATAATCTAGGATAAGTGGGAGAATGTCAAAGGGTATTTTGGATGCCCTAGTTTATTGTATATTTCTCTCTTTATTTCTCAACATTGTAAACATTATATATTTATATGTTTATCTCACTAGAGTATTAGTCCAAGTGGGAGATTATTAGGAATGTCTTAAACTCGCAGTTCGTAAATATTATTAACATATTCTATTTATCAATAAAAATGTTGTTGAGTTTTTTATTCAATAAATTACTCTTGATATTGCATCCTTCTATGAAAATCCAATAAACGAATCCACGGCCATAATATGAATACTTTAACTTTGTGTAGTGATAAAAATGGATCAAGTTTTTAGTATGTAGCCAAAATGATCTATAAGTATATGAATGAGATTGGGTACCTTATCCTGGTGACATTATTGGATGCCGCCCATTTTGTATACTGATACAAATGATGTGATCCGAAAATCATTCATGTAGAGACATATGAGTGGGGGCATCATATACAATGAGTTTGCATAAGACCAGACCTCGAAATAGTCACTTTTCTTTATAACAACCGTTTACTATTAAAACTGACTATCTCAAACTCAAATGACCTAGGGTAACTCGATCTTAATCTTGGGTTGACTATGAAATCATGTTTATTTGGGATTATCCTTTGATATGCATAGGTGAGAGTAGTCCAATAGCACTGCTCAATAAGCCTCCCATTTTGGGGATAAGACCGGATAGATAGCTAGGGACATAGCTTTGCAATATGGAATTCATTCTTACCCGGTTTAGGGTTAGCATATGGGTTTTTTCTCTTAAGCGCTGATGCCTTGTCTTGAACAACGGAGCCCCACCCTCTCATGGTAAAGATGGTTATGATTTATAAGTTGAACTATAAATCAATTGTTCATTAGAGGATCAGTGGGAGCTTAAAGAGCAAGATGTGTTTATAGGGGTAAAATGATAATTTTTGATCCAACTGTAAATACGAACGATCTATGAAGGATTGACTTACTGATTATGGTTAAAATGGACAACAAATATATCTACAGTGCGAAGAGTACAACTATCGAGCTATAATGGAACGTCTTGATAGTTAACAAATAGTGATTAATTCGGTTTAAAGAGATTAACCAATTAATTACAAGTCGTTGGAGCTCATATCTGTAAGTCCATAAGGTCCCTCTACTAGCTCGTAATTTGAATTAGTAAATTGAGTAATCTTGATGAGATTTGAATTAGGGTTTAGAATTTGAAATGTTCAAATTCAATTAGGGTTTTTATTTATTGTATTTGATACAATTGAAATGTTTAATGCTATCGAAATTAAACGAAATTGGAGAAACGATTAATGTTTTAAATATGATTTAAATATTAACTGTATAATATTAATTTCATAATAATGGAATTATTTTTTATTAATTCAATATTAGATATTAAATTAACAAAATTAATTAAAAGATTTAATTATTTAGTTTTATTTAAAAATTAATTAATTGATATATATATATATATATATATATATATATATATATATATATAACTAATAATACAAATAAAATAGTTTTATTTGAAAATTAATTTTAGAAAACAATTTTGAAAACAAAAACCAAATTTGATAAATTCAAAATGGAGATTTCTAAAAGTTGGAAATCTCCACTATGGTGCAAGGCACCTTATTCACTCAATTCCATTTTCTCCATGAAGTAGGAGTTGGCCTTTATGCAAACTTTGAATTTGCATGATGAAAGCTCTATAAATTGAAGTGTTAAACTGAATAATTGATTAATACTTACAAGAACTTTTTGAAGAACTCTGCAGAAATCAATAACCCTCAAAACCCTCTTCATATCTTCTATATATCCAGCTCAATTTAGTGTTTCCACCACACAATCCTTGCAAGAGAATAGTAAAGAAGATCTTTGGGGTAGTCTACTTGTAGATTGAAGCATTTTCACGTGGAACTCAGCTGGTATTGAAGAGAATTCTTCAAAGGTATTGTGTTCAGCAAACCCTCTTCTTTAATAGTTATTTTGAAGCATGTTTTAAACTCAGATTAAGTATAATTAGAGCGCTTATTGATTCTGATTTTCTCCGCTGCATGTTAATTTGCTCTAACACCCATTGTGCTCCTCAATTTCACAACACGTTAATACCACGAGCTCGTGTCATTTTCCCCGCTAAAAGTAGGTCCTAAAGGTATTTTGGTTTTTCCCTCTTCGTTAAATGTTATTTTGCATATTCAATATCTATTAAATTTCTAACATAAGTACAATATTTTATGATACTGCTACCAAGACAAATCTCATAAAATTAGAATTTTTCGCACTTGATATTAACGACAATAATTATTTGTCATGGGTACTTGATGCTGAAATCTACCTGGATGTTATGAATCTTGGAGAGACTATTAAAGAAGGAAATATGACATCCAGTCAGGACAAAGCAAAAACTATGATTTTCCTTCGTCATCATATCCATGAGGGATTGAAAATGAAGTCTTACAATAAAAGATCCTTATATCTTGTGAAAATTTTTGAAAGAGAGGTATGATCATCAAAAAACAGTTATTATTCCTAAAACTTGTTATGAGTGGATACACTTAAAGCTACAAGATTTCAAATCAGTAAATAATTACAACCACAAATTATTTTAAATAAGTTTGAAATGTGATTATGCAAAGAAAAAATTACTGATGTTGATATGTTAGAGAAGACATATTCTATATTTCATGTCTCGAATATGCTCCAGAAGCAGCAATATCAAGAGAAAGGTTTTAAACAGTATTCTGAATTAATTTCATGTCTTCTCGTTGCCAAACAAAATAATGAGTTATTGATGAAAATTCATGAATCTCAACCAACCGGAACGATATCATTCCCTGAAGTGAATGTTGTGAATTTTAATAATAATTGTGGTCCAGGTCGTGGTCGCAGTCGAGGTCATGACCGTGACAGAGGAAGAAATAATTATTATTTTTGTGGTCGTCATTTTAATCATTCAAATTTCAAAAGAATCACATAAAATGATGATCACAAAGGAAAAGCTCCACAAGATAAGAGTCAAAAGTGTTGAAAATAAATGCGTCCGATGTGGAATGATTGGAAATTAGTCACGTACCTGTCGTGCATCAAAACACTTAATTGACCTCTATCAAGCCTCCCTCAAGGAAAAAGGGAAAAATGTGGAAACAAATTTTGCATACCAGGATAATGATATATTTAACCCATCCCATATGACAAATTTGGATGTGGCAGATTTCTTTCAATCTTCTAAAGAGAAGATTAGCGCAGTTTATGGAACATCAAGTGTTTCTTTTGATTTTGAGAATATCTAGACTTAATGTTATTTTTTTCTTTTATCTATCTTCATGTTTTTTTTAGTAACTTTGTATATTTTAAGTGTTGTTTTTCTTATTGTAATTATTTTCTTTTAATGAAAAATCATCGATCATTTTCATATGTTGAGTGACTAAAAAATGAGTAAAGAAGATCTATGTATGGCAGACAGTGCAACTACACATACAATACTTACCAATAAAAAATACTTTTTCAAATTAACAATGCTGAAAGCAAAAGTAAAAACAATATCAAGTTCTGCAAACTTGATCGAAGGTTATGGAAAAGCAAATATTATTTTGTCTTGAGTAAAAAAATTTACAATTGACAATACATTGTTCGCTAGTCAACTAAAGAGAAATCTTCTAAGTTTTCAAGATATATGTTGCAATGATTATCATATTGAGACCAATAGTAAGAATAATGCGAAATATCTATATATTATCTCTACTGTCTCAAATGAAAAATGTATATTGAAAAAGTTGTCTACTTTATCTTCTGGATTGTATTATACTCATATACGAGTAATTGAAACATATGCAACAATGAACCTGAAGTTCATGAATCCAGATATATTTACAATTTGGCATGACCGAATGGGTCATCCAGGATCTATAATGATGAGGAGAACTATTGAGAATTCAAATGGACACCTATTAAAGAGCCAGAAGATTTTTCAATCTAATGAATTATCATGTGATGCTTGATCTCAAGAAAAATTGATAATTAGACCATTACCAACTAAAGTGGGCATTGAATCACCTCAATTTTTAGAACAAATTCATGGTGATATATGTGGACCTATTAACCCACCAAATGGGCCATTTATATATTTTATGGTATTAATAGAAGCTTCCAGTAGATGGCTACATGTATGCTTATTATCAAGTCGAAATCTTGTATTTGCAAGATTACTTGCTCAAATAATTAAGTTAAGAGCACAATTTCTTGATTATACAATTAAGACCGTTTGTCTTGATAATGCTGGTGAATTTACATCCCAAGCTTTTGATAATTATTGCATGTCAATTGAGATAATTGTTGAACATCTTGTAGCTCATGTTCATACACAAAATGGTTTAGCAGAATCATTTATAAAACGTTTGCAATTAATTGCAAGACCACTACTTATAATAGCTAAGCTTTTCTCATCCCAATGTGGACATACTATTTTGTATGCAACATCACTTGTACGCATTGAACAAGAGTATCCATGAGCGGGTTCGGATCTTTCTAATTTCGTTGTGGCCGAACTACCACACACACAATCTAACAAACAGATATGCATTGTAACACTAATTATAGGCATGCTTTCACAATTAAAATACAATAGATTGAGTAAACGTACCAGTTGAAGACAATCTTTACTCGCCCTCAATCCAGCGGAAGCGACTCCTCTACGGTTCTTATCGCCTAGCAATTTGTTGCCTAACAGCACATTGATCGTTTACACGAAAGGCAGCGTATGAACAAACAGCAATCGGGGACGACACTACCACTCGAAGCCCTTGGTATTCTCAGAGTGAGAATCTAAAGCGTGGACTTTGGAATTGGTAGAGGAAGAAGGAAAGGACAATCGTGTAGAACGAATAAGCAAGTGGGAGATAGTAAATGACTATCATATCGTCAAGTGCTTGTCGTTTAGAAAAAGGTACATGATCGTGTAGGTTTACTAAAAGATCGTTTAGCAAAAGTTAAGCAATTGTTTAGGTCAGCTCGGCGCGCTAAGCGATCATTTAGAAAAGGTGAGCGATCGTAGAAATCGCGTGCGATCGTTTAGTGCATGGGTGTACGATCGTTTAGGCGATGGGCGCTATCGTATAAGCTCTCAACGTTAAGCGATCGTGATGTTATCACACTGTGAGAAAATTTCTTCATCTTTCATAAAACGAAACCAATTTTCATTTTATTCTTCAATTACAATAACTGAATTCAATTTTCCCACTTTTGCATGATTTAGAAGAAATTCTCAGCCAATTATCTCATAACCGCCTATTCAATTAAATAATGAATATAATCATATTATATTCTTAACCTATAGTTTGATATCACATATCTACTATAGTAATTTCTCCTCTACTTGATATAAATCATATTTATATCTAATTTCCTCCAAAGTAATGTATCTCATACATTTAGTCAATTATATCATATATAATTAACCAGTTCAATTATATCATATATAATCGAACTCACTCTTGTCAATTTGAACATTTCAAAATGACCCAAAAACGGATTCTCAACTTTATCCAAGCTACCAAAAGGACCTTATGGACTTGTGGCTCAAAGCTCCAACGGTACGTGAATAGCTTATTAAACTCTTTAGCCACAAGATTCACCATCCGTTAACTATCAGGCATTCCACTAAAGACCAATAGCTGAACTCTTCTTACCCCAGATATATTTCTGTGTCCATCAAATATAACCAATCATGAGTACGATGACCCTTCATAAATGCTCATAAGTACAGTTGGGCCAATTTACCGTTTTGCCCCTATAGTTACATCTCACTCCTTAAGTACCACTGATTCTTCTAATGAACAATACAACATAGTCCAACTATGTGTGAACACTTCTGGGGCCAAGAGAAGGTGTGTGGTGCCACATCGTTCAAGACCTAGAATCAGCCCTTAAGGGAGCTAATGAGTAAATTCCATATTGTGTAGCTGAGTTCCTAGCTCCCAAATCAGACGAATCCCCAAAGTGGTAGGTTTGAATCGGCGACCTGGCCACTCGCACCCATGCAAATCAAAGGACTGCCCTCAATGGAAGGAGTTTCCAACTCACTCAGGATTGAGGTCATGTTACCTATGGTCATCCTAGTGAAGTGAATTCTTTGTCATGAATGGTGTTATATAACAAGATATTAACATTTCGTGGTCAGGTCTTATACAAACTCTTTGTATGGGACGGCCCCGCTTGCATGTCCCCTACACAAATGATCAAGATCAGACCATCTGTGACAAGTCAACACACTTGTGACCATTCCACAAAGTGGGCTGCATCCGTAACATTACTTGTATGTCACCACATACATGCTTAAGTTACATCCAGATAACCAAAAATTTTAGGTTTATTGGTTTGTGGTAAAGCAAATAAAACAAACAATTGAGCAAAATCAAGAAGTGAAGTAAAATATCATATATTATACATCACAAGCATTCGTACAAACTGTTTACAAACTACAGAACACGAGACTTTAAGGCATCAACCCCAACAATCTCCCACTTGTCCTAAAGCGAAATGGGGTGTATATAAAACTAGTACAAAACAATAAACTAGGGCATAAAAGCCCAGTAAAAGAAATCTCCCACTTGCCCTAGTCCAGCTGTAGGCGATCTTGTAGACCTATGCTCTGAAGGTGACCCTAAAACACCGTAGTCATGAGTGCCTTCGTAAACGGGTCAGCAACATTGTGCTCTGAAGCGAACTTCTTAACGATCACGTCCCCTCGATGCACTATCTCGCGGATTAGATGACACTTTCGCTCTATGTGTTTACCGCATTTGTGACTCCTAGGCTCCTTGGAGTTCGCCACGGCCCCACTATTGTCACAATAGAGGGTAATGGGCCTAGACATATCTGGAACAACTTCCAGTTCTGTCAAGAACTTCTTGAGCCAAACGGCCTCCTTAGCAGCTTCGTAAGCCGCTAGATACTCCGCCTCCATAGTGGTCAGCGATGCACCTCTAGTGCTTCGCCACACTACAGCTCCTCCGTTAAGAGTAAAGAATGACCCTGAAGTGGACTTGCAAGAGTCCTTATCAGTCTGAAAGTCAGAATTCGTGTATCCAGTAAGGATCAAATTCTTTGGTCCATACACGAGCATGTAGTCCCTCGTTCTCTGAAGATACTTGAGGATGTTCTTCACTGTAGTCTAGTGACCCTGGCCTGGGTTAGACTGATACCTACTGACTATGCCCACAATATAGCAGATGTCTAGTCGAGTACAGAGCATCGCGTACATCAAACTACCAACGGCAGACGCATATGGGACCCGTCTCATGTCCTCAACCTCTTGAGGTGTCTTAGGACACATGTCCATAGACAAAGTTGAAGGATCTCTTACCGAAGAGTTCCATGAGCACGTTCGGATCGCTCCAATCTCACAATGACCGAAATACATATTATACATTCAAACGCACGGTTATGCAAAAAAAATCTTAATTATAGGCATACTATAAACAAGATATACCAAGGGAGAGAATGCCATACCAGTTAAAGACAATCTTCAATCTTCGGAACTCAACGCAGCAGAACCCTCCACCCGATCAACCAACGCTCAGCAGCAACATCAACTACAGCAGCACAAACAACTGCATGAACACAAACGTCGCAGGGACGACACCACCAGAAAAGAGCCCTGGGTATTCTTGGAGTGAGAACCCAAAGCATGGTCTTTAGTGAATTTGGTAGAGGATGGAGGAAACACGAATCGTGTAGGCGATAAGCAAGTTGAGGGAAAAAGGCACTATCGCATAGCACAATACTTATCGTTTAAGAGAAGCTACACGATCGTGTAGGTTTTACTGAACGATCGTTTAGGAAATGGTACATGGTCGTTTAACAAACTCTGCACACTATACGATCGTTTAAAGAAGCTATGCGATCATGTAGGAAATAGTGTGCGATCGTTTAGGCACGAGATGGATGATCGTTTAGGCGCGAGACGACTATCGTATAGGCTCTCAATTTTCTTAAGCCATCATTTTCGATTTCATAAACGCGCTCTTGCAAATTCTTTTACACGATTGATGAATGCTTCAAAAAATGAAACCATTTCATTTTTATTTCATCGGTTACAATACCCAATTCATTCCCACTAACCCACGTCCAAACGTGATTTTTAGGTTAATTATCATATAATTAACCAACTAAAACATTAATAAATATAATTATATTATATTTTTATCCTATTGTTTGATATCACATATCTACTATAGAATTTTCTCCTACTTGATATAAATCATATTTATATCTAATTTCCTCCAAAATAATGTATATCCTATATAATTAACCAGTTCAATTATATCATATATAATCGAACTTTCACTTGACAATTTAAACATTTCAAATTAACCCAAACACTGATTCTCGACTTTGTCCAAGCTACCCAGGGGACCTAATGGACCTGTGGCTCGAAGCTCAAATGGTCTGTGAATAGCTGACTAAACTCTTTAGCCACAAGAACCACCATCCGTTAACTGTCAGGCATTCCACTAAAGACCAACAGCTGAACTCTTCTTACCACAGATATATTTCTATGTCCATCGGATATAACCAATCATGAGTACGATGAACCTTTACAGATGCTCGTAAGTACAGTTGAGCCAAATTACCATTTTGCCCCTGTAGTTACATCTCACTCCTTAAGTACCACTAATTTCTCTAATGAACAATACAACATAGTCCAACTATGTGTGAACACTCTCAGGCCAAGAGAAGGTGTGTAATGCCACATCGTTCAAGCCCTGAAATCAGCCCTTATGGGAGCTATCTATCTACTTACCCCTGCCTCGGGGAAGGAGTGAATTCCATCTTGTGTTGCTGAGTTCCCAGTTCCCAAATCAGATGAATCCCCAAAATGGTAGGTTTGAATCGGCGACCTGGCCACTCGCACCCATACAAATCAAAGAACCATCCTTAATGGTAGGAGTTCCCAACTCACCCAAGATTGAGGTCATGTTACCTATGGTCATCCTAGTGAAGTGAAATCTCTATCATAAACGGTGTTATATAACAAGATGTTAGCACTTCGTGGTCAGGTCTTATACAAACTCTTTATAAATGACGCCCCTGCTCGCATGTCCCCAACATGAATGATCAGGTTTAGACCATCTGTGACAAGTCACAACACTTATGACCATTTCACAAAGTGGGCCACATCCGTACCGTTACTAGGATAAGGTTTCCCTCCTATATCTATATACTATAGACCATTTTGGTTATCACTCAAGACATGATCAACTTATATGTCACCACAAATATGCTTGAATCACATACAGATAACCAGAGATTTTATGTTTATTGGTTTGTGGTAAAGCAAATAAAACAAGTAACTGAGCAAAAATACAAGATATGAAGTAAATATCATATATTAACAACACAAGCGTTCGTACAAACTGTTTACAAACTACAGGACACGAGACTTTAGGGCATTAACCCCAACAAAAGTGACCCATGCCTGAATGGAAGTAGGCTCCTCTTGGAGTCTTGTATCGAGTATTTGAGCAACATCTTATCAATGTACGATGCCTAAGATAGTGCTAACACTTTGTTCTTACGATCCCGAAAGATCTATATACCCATAACAAACTGAGCCTCTCCCAAATCTTTCATTTGGAATTGGGTCGCTAGCCAGTTCTTAACTACAGTCAGTAGACCTAAATTATTCCCAATGAGTAGTATATCACATACAACACTAAGAATACTACTGAAGCATTCATGATCTTCTTGTAGACACAAGGTTCATCAACGTTCTGGTCAAAGCCATATGACTTGATCGCAGTATCAAACCGTATGTTCCAAGATCTAGACGCTTGTTTTATCCCATAAATGGGCTGATTCAGCTTGCAAACCTGTTTCTCTTGACCTTGGGCTATGAAACCCTCGGGTTGCACCATGTAAATGGTTTCCTCAAAAATGAAAAATAAGTTAAAAAGACTTGGTTGAGGATGTAAATACCCATGAAGAAAACCTTAACATGACTAATGAGGAAAGTGAAATATCTAAAGATAATAATGAGATTTCTATAAAATATGTCATAACAATATAAAGATGGAATCGAACTAATGTAATTATTGACAATATTTTTGTGTATAATGTTGCTCTTGCTATTATATCTAAAAATGAGGATCTTGAACCAATATCTGTTAAAGAATGTCGACATAGAAAAGATTGGCTTCAGTGGAAATAAGTAATCGCAAAATTAAACTAGCTTTCAAAACGGCAGGTTTTTTTACCAGTAGTCCGAACACCAGAAGGTGTCAAACCTGTGGGATATAAATCGGTATTTGTGAGAAAAATAAATCAAAATAATGAAGTCACAAGATACAAAGGAAGACTAGTTGCACGAGGTTTTTCACAAAGACCTGGTATTGATTATGAGGAGACATTCTCCAATGGTGGATGCAATTACACTAAGATATTTAATTGGCTTGACTGTGTATGAAAGTTTGGATATGCATTTTATGGATGTAGTCACAACATATTTATATGGATCTCTTGATAATGATATTTATATGAGATTCCCAGAAGGATGTAAGATATCTGAAATATACACATCAAATTCCCGGGAATGGTATTCAATAAAATTATAAAGATTGCTATATGGATTGAAAGAATAAAACAGTTGTGGTACAATCGCCTAAGTGCATATTTATTGAAAGAATGATATCAAAATAATTCAATATGTCCATATGTTCTTATAAAGAAATCAAAATCAAGATTTGCTATTATAACTATATATGTTGTTGACTTGAATATAATTGGAACTTCTGAAGAGCTTTCAAAGGCAATAGAATATCTTAAGTAAGAACTTGAGATGAAAGATCTTGGAAAAACAAATTTTTTCCTTGGTTTACAAATTGAGCATTTAGCAGATGGAATTTTTATTCATTAGTCAACTTATACAGGAAAAAATTTAAAAAGATTTTATATGGAGAAAGCACATCCATTAAATATTCCAATGGAAGTCCATTCATTGGATATAAAGAAAGATATATTTTGACCTCAAGAAGATAATGAAGAACTTCTTGGACCTGAAGTACCATATCTTAGTGCAATTGGTGCACTTATGTATTTGTTAATAATACAAGACCAAATATTGCATTTTCAGTAAATTTATTAGCAAGATATAGTTCTTTTCCAACAAAAAGACATCGGAACGGAATTAAGCATATACACCGTTATCTCCGAGGAACAATCAATATGGGTTTGTTTTATTCAAATAAATCAATTTTGATCTTGTTGATTATGCAAATTTTAGACATTTATCTGATCCGCACAAAGCTGGATCTCAAACAGGCTATCGTTCACATGTGGAGGAACTGCTATATCATGGTGATCGGTAAAATAGACCATAATGGCCACTTCCTCAAATCATGCTGAAATTCTTGCAATTCACAAGGCTAGTCGAGAATGTGTATGGCTAAGATCAATGACTCAGCACATTCGTGAAACATGTGTCTTGTCTTCTAATAAAAACCCCCCAACAATATTATTTGAAGACTGCTAGGATTGATGCCCTAAACTCTCGTTAGGTCCTGTAATTTGTAAACACCTGTATTGAACAAATGCTTGTGATAATAATATGAGATAGTTTCTTCACTGTTGTCTATGAAACATGAGATGTTTTAATTGTTTTACCATAAACCAATAAACTATGATCCCTAGTTGTCGTTGTAACTTAAACATGTATGTGGAGACATACAAGTGGATCAAGCCTTAAGTGATAACCAAAATGGTCTGTAGTATATGGATATTGGAGGGAAACCTTATCCTAGTAACACTACGGATGCGGCCCGCTTTGTAGATAGTTACAAGTGTTGTGACGTGTTACAGATGGTCTGATCCTGATCATTCATGTAGAGGCATGCTTGTTGAGTTTTATGTCCTAAAACTCGTGGTTTGTAAATAATAAAACTTATTCTAAAAATTCAATAAGTTTTTATTGAATATAAGTTTTGCTTATTAAAAATCCAATAAACCTAAAAGACCCATGACTATTACATGAGTACTTGAACTTTATACGGAGACATAAAAGTTGATCAGGTTCGAGCAAATAGTCAAAATGATCTATAGTATATGAATAAGGTTGGGTGACTTATTCTGGTAATACTATTGGATGTGGCCTACTCTATGGTTGTTACAAAGAGTTGTAAAGTGCTACAAACGAAGTGATCCTAATTCGTACATGTTATTGTTGACCTATAGGTTATAAAAAGGTAATGGAGGATGTTGACCAGGATGAATGCGTCAAAGCCATGAATCTCGAGATGAGTCGATGTACTTCAATTCAGTATGGGATCTTGTAGATCAGCCTGATGAGGTAAGACCTATAGGTTATAAATGGATCTATAAGCACAAACGGGATGCTGATGGGAAGGTACAAACTGTCAAGGCTTGACTTGTGGCAAATGGTTATACCTAGGTGGAGGGAGTCAACTATAAGGAGACTTTCTCACCTGTTGCCATGTTAAAGTCGATATGCATCCTCTTGTCCATTGTCAGTTATTATAACTATGAGATCTGAAAAATGGACGTTAAGAGGCTTTTCTGAATGGTAATCTTGAGGAGGCCATTTATATGGTGCAACTCGAAGGATTCATTGCACAAGGTCAAAAGCAAAAAGTTTGCAAATTGAATCGGTCCATGTATGGCTGAAACATGTGTCTCGATCTTGGAATATTCAGTTTGATATTCTGATCAAATCGTATGGCTTTGACCAAAACGTTGAGACCCTTGTGTTTACAAAAAGATAGTCAACAGTTCAGTAGCTTTCTTAGTGTTGTATGTAGACGATATGCTACTTATTGGGAATGATGTAGGTCTACTGACTGCTGTTAAGAACTGGCTAGCGACCGAATTCCATATGAAAGATTTAAGAGAGACTCAGTTTGTTCTGGGTATATAGATCTTTCAGGATCGTAAGAACAAAGTGCTAGTGCTGTCTCAAGCATCATATATTGACAAGATCTTGGTCAAGTGCTCGATGCAGGACTCCAAGAGGTTGAGGAGATGAGACAAGTCCCATATGCATCTGCCATTGGCAGTTTGATGTATGTGATGCTCTACACTAGGCTAGACATCTGCTATGATGTAGGAATAGTCAGTAGGTATCAGTCTAACCTAAGCTAGGATCATTGCACCGCAGTTAAGAACATCATCAAGTATCTTCGGAGAACGAGGGACTACATGCTCGTGTATGAGTCTAGGGATTTTATCCCTACTGAATACACGGATTCTAACTTTTAGACTGATAAGGACTCTCGAAAGTCCACTTCAGGGTCAGTTTTTACTCTTAATGGAGGAGCTGTAGTGTGACAGAATACTAAGCAAGGGTGTATCACCAAATCCACGATGGAGTCCGAGTACGTAGCGGCTTGTGAAGCTGCCAAGGAGGTCGTCTGGCTCAGGAAGTTCTTGACAGAGCTGGAAGTTGTTCCATACATTTCTAGGACCATCACCCTCTATTGTGACAATAGTGGTGCTATGGCGAACTCCAAGAAGCCCAGAAGTCATAGGCGCGGTAAACACATAGAGCGAAAGTATCATCTGATCTGCGAGATAGTGCATCGAGGAGACGTGATCGTCATGAAGATGGCCTCGGAGCAAAACGTTGTTGATCCATTTACGAAGGCTCTCGCGGCTATAGTGTTTGAGGATCACCTTCAGAGCATGGGTCTACGGGACCGCCCGTGGCTAGACTAGGGCAAGTAAGAGATTTTTTTGTACTGGGTTTTTATGCCCTAGTTTATTGTTTTGTACTTATTTTTATACACCCCATTTCGCTTTAGGACAAGTGGGAGATTGTTAGGGATGATGCCCTAAAGTCTCGTGTCCTGTAGTTTGGAAATACATTTTGTACGAATGCTTGTGATGTATAATATATGATATTTACTTCAGTTCTTAACTTTGCACATTTAGATGTTTTATTTGCTTTACCACAAACCAATAAACTTAATATCCCTGGTTGTCTTTATATAACTTAAGCATGTATGTAGTGACATACAAGTGGATCATGTCTTAAGTGATAACCAAAATGGTTTGTAGTATATGGATATAGGAGGCAAACCTTATCCTGATAACACTACTGACGCGACCCGCTTTGTGGAATAGTTACAAGTGTTTTGACTTGTCACAGATAGTCTGATCCTGATCATTCGTGTAGGGGACATGTGAGCGGAGGCATCCTGTACAAAGAGTTTGTATAAGACCTGACCACGAAGTGTTAATGTCTCGTCATATAACTCTGTTCATGACAGAGACTTCACTTCATTAGGATGACCATAGGTAACATGACCTCAATCCTGAGTGAGTTGGGAACTCCTACCACATTGAAGGCGGTTCTTTGATTTACATGAGTGCGAGTGGCCAGAGCGCCGATTCAAACCTACCACTTTGAGGATTCATCTGATTTGGGAGCTGGGAACTCAGCTTCACAAGATAGAGTTCACTTATTCCCCAAAGCATGGGTAAGTAGATAAATTACTCCCTTAAAGGTTAATCCTGAGGCTTGAACGATGTGGCGCCATACACCTTCTTATGGCCCGAGAGGTGCTCACACATAGTAGGACTATATTGTATTGTTCATTAGAGGGATCAGTGGTACTTAAGGAGTAAGATGTAACTATAGGGGCAAAACGGTAAATTGGCCCAACTGTACTTACGAGCATCTATGAAGGGTCATCATACTAATGATTTGTTACATCCAATGGACATAGTAATATATCTATGGTAAGAAGAGTTCAGCTGTCAGTCTTTAGTGGAATGTCTGATAGTTAACGAATGGTGGATATCGTGGCTAAAGAGTTTAGTCAGTTATTCACATACCGTTGGAGCTTTGAGCCATAGGTCCATAAGGTCCCCTTGGTAGCTTGGATAAAAGTTGAGAATCAGTTTTTGGGTCAGTTTGAAATGTTCAAATTGACAAGAGAGAGTTCGATTATATATGAAATAATTGAACTCGTTAATTATATATGATATAATTAATTTTATGTATGAGATAATTTAATTTGGAGGAAATTGGATATAAATATGATATAATTAATTTTATGTATGAGATACATTAATTTGGAGGAAATTGGATATAAATATGATATATATCTAGTGGAAGAAAAATGCTATGGTTAATATATGATATTCAACATAGGTTATGAATATGATGAGATTATATTTATTATTTATTAATTGAACAGTTATGGGATAATTGGCCGGCGTTTCTTCTGTTTTCATAATGGTTGAGTAAGATGAAGAATTTATTTGAGACGCTTAAATAGCTCACGGTGTGTTAAGCATTGGATGCGCGACATAGTGTTGAAGTGCGTGATCGCTTTGTAAAATCAAAGCCTATACGATAGTGTTGAACGATCGCTTAACGTTTACACCCGCACGCACTATTTACTAAACGATCGTTTACCTTTTATTAAGCGATCGTTTAACACCCGAGCTTTACTAAACGATCGTATAGACGATCACTTAGCTTTTCCTACACGATCGTATACTTCACCTAAACGATCAAGCATTTTGTCTATACGATAAACGAGCCTTTCTCCCACTTGCTTGATCGTTGTATACGATCTTCCTTCATCCTTCTCTCTACCAGATCTGAACAAAGCCAACCCTTTGGATTCTCACTCTGAGAATACTGAGGGCTCTGAGTAGTGGTGTCCTCCCCGTTCCCTTATGTTCGTGTGGAGATTGTTTGAGGTAGAGAGTTACTGAATGATAGCTTGCCGTTCCAGTGAAAGCGAGATTTGCTGTGAAGAAAAAGTCCTCAATTGGGTCTCTTATTTATTGATTCTCTAAGCATGCCAGTAGTTTAGCGATGTGAATGTATATCTATATGTTTGCATGTATATGTGGAAATTCTATCACAATGAATTGGAAAAATCCGCTTCCGCTCATAGGTACTCTTGAATAAGAGTTCTTTCAGTTATGACATGAGGAATGGGGGCGTCCTATGCAAATGGGTTTTGTACAAGATCAGACCATGAAATCAGTCACTATTACTTTATAACGTTGTTTATTGTTTAAGACTGACTATTTCAAAGTGATGACCTAGGTAACTTGACCTTAATCCTGAGCTAACTATGAACTCTTGTTTATTTGGGATTATCCTTGGATTTGCAGAGGTGACGGTTGGCTCAACAGCGTCGGCTCAGTAAACTCCCATTTCAGGGATAAGACATAATAGATAGCTGAGACATAGGATGCAAGAAGGAATTCACTCCTGCCCGCTTTTAGGGATAGTAAAGAGGTTGTTCCCTTAAGTGCTGATTCTGGATCTTGAACAAGGGGTCTCACCCTCTCATTGGCCCGAGAAAGACTCAGTTTGTTGATTGGATCACAAATCAATTGTTCATTAGAGAATCAGTGGGACTTAAGGAACAAAAGGTAATCTCGGGGGTAAAACAGACATTTGACCCAATCGTTATTACGAACAACCTGTGAAGGGTTAATTTACTAATCATGGTTATATCGAGTGGACATAATATATCTACAGTGAGGGGAGTTCAACTATGGGCTTTAGTGGAGTGACTCATTAGTTAATGAATGGAGGTTAATTCGGCATAATGAGTTTAGTCAATTAATCTCGGATTGTTGGAGCCCATGATCTGTAGGTCCGTGAGATCCCCCTACTAGCTCGTAAATGGATTAGTTTTAGAGTAGTGTAATAAGTTAATTTGAAACGTTCAAATTAGAATTAAAGGAATTAGTAATTATATGAGATATAATTACACGTTTAATTTTAAGAATTAAACGGAATTGGAGAATTAATATTTAAATATGATTTAAATATATGAAGGTGGATTTGTGTAAAATTAATTTAATATTTGGTATTAAATTAATTAGAATTATTTAAATTGTTTAAATAATTATTTATTAATTTTATTAAGAAAATTAATTTTGTAAAATTAATAATATTTTCAATTTTATAAATCAAATTTATTTTTGAAATCAATTTTATAAAATTGAAAAAGATTAAATCACACAAAATGGATTTATGAGATTTTCCATTTACCTTCAAAGTAGCTCACACAAAACCCATAAACTTTGGCATCAATAACTCCAAGCATGAGCTACATCTCATGCAGCCATCTTCTTTGCATGATAATCTACAATATGTTGAGAATATTGGAGTGGAATTGAGGCAATGCAATCGATAGAATTTTTGCAACAAAATTCGTGTTGAAGAAGGTGTTCTTCAAGTGGGTTGCTGTTGTAAGTTCTTCTCCAAGTTCCCTTCATTCAAACTTATTTTGAGTCTCACAACTCAATCTAGAGCTCCAAGAGAATAGTGGAGAAGATCTTGTGGTGGTCTATAACAAGATTTGGAGAAATTTGCAGCTGGGAATCAAGATTTCCATAGTTCTATAAAGGTATGACTTGAAACCCTTTTGTTTTAGTATGAGCATGCTTTAGCTTTTGCCAAAATTAATGATTTAGAGTGTCTATTGATCCTTGTTCCTTCCACTGCTTGCTGATACACTCCAACAATGCGAGCAGGGGTGTCTTGTACAAAGGAGTTTGTATAAGACCGGACCATGAAGTGTTTAGTCTCGTTATATAACGTCGTTCATGACAGAGACTTCACTTCATTAGGATAACCATAGGTAACATAACCTTAATCCTGAGTGAGTTGGGAACTCCTACCTTTAGACGGTTCTTTGATTTCCATGGGTGCGAGTGGCCAGATCGTCGAACTCAAACCTACCACTTTGAGGATTCGTCTGATTGAGGAGCTAGGAACTCAAATACACAAGATGGAATTCACTCCTTCCTCGAAGCAAAGGTAAGTAGATAGATTGCTCCCTTAATGCCTGATTCGGGGGCTTGAACGATGTGGTGCCACACATCTCATGGCTCAAGAGGTGTCCACTCATAATAGGACTATGATGTATTTAACACTTAAATAGAATAAAAACATGCTTTACCTACAATGAATGTAAATGCTATTCTATACATCAATAAGGAAGACATGCATGCGAACTTAGGCTTGAATAATGGTTTTAAAAGAGTTTTAAAACTTGGTGGAGATAGACCTAAGATCACAGTTCTAATGAGATTAGCAACCTAAGCTTTAATCTTTTAATCAGTTTAATAAAATTAAATTGACTAATAAAATATTAAATATGTAGCAAATCTATCTATAAGGGACCTTTTGTCCGAGGCGAGTTCTGTCTAGGCTGGTGTACTTAAGCTGAAGGAATTGGAATACCCCTACCTGAAAACCTACCTAGAAAGCTAAATTAGATAGATTTGATGCATGCATGCAAATTTGAGGATAGTTCGTTAAAGAGTTTAATGAGACTTGACTTGAACTTGTTTAATTTCAAAGACGAGTTATTTTTTAGCAAATTAAATTGACTTAGATAAAATCAGTAGCTTGATGGTCTAAGTTAATGAATTCCTAGGTAGAACATTCAATGGGAGGTACTTGGGGTATATGATACTTCACTTAAACCTATTCATGTTTCTCCCTTTATGTTTATACCATGAGATCTATCCTCGGCCTCGTGGCACCTTGGGAGTGTCCCCCTAAAGAATGGTGTTTGGGTAGGTCAACATCAAAGTGAATGGAGAGAATGTTCATAGTAAGTGGGAGCGATACGTGTGACAACATATCCCAAGGTCTCTCTCATTAGGTTGGATAATGTTTCTGTGCATCGCCTTGAGGCACCCTAGGAGTGTCCTCCTATAGGCTGGCAATTTTGCACGACCCTTTATCTGATCTCCTGTATAAAATAAGGTCACTTTAGTTTATTGTTCTAATCTGCTTTTTGTTTCACTTACGCAGACTTGTTAAAGGTCAACAATTCTGGATCGAAAAATGATGATTGATAGGCTAATGGTTGAGAGTGTCTCATCCCAATGAAGGTCCATCTGATCACCCCACCAGTGACGTTTGTCCTGCCTCGTTGGGGAATCATTGTGAAATACATATCTTTTCAATTAGGGTACATGGAAACTATTTTGCTAAAACTAAAATTGGTGTTAGAAGTGGTATTGCATAGACTCATTAAGTTTGTTCATTTTTCAACAACGTTAGAATGGCTACAACCACATTAGCTCTATTAAGTGCCGACAAATTGACTGATGAGAACTACGCTAGCTGGAAACACACAATCACAACAATTTTAATCATTGATGACCTAAGGTTCGTCCTTACGGAGGATTGTCCTCCAATTCCACCTCAGAACACCCCTCAAAACGTTCGGGAGGTTTATGAGCATTGGACACGAGCAAACAAGAAGGCTCGAGCTTATATCTTGGCTAGTTTTAACGACGTTTTGGCCAAGAAGCATGAGCCTATGGTCTTAGCACGTGAGATCATGGATCCCTGCGAGAAATGTTCGAACAACCGTCTGGACAGCTCAAGCATGAAGCTCTCAAATGCATCTTCAACACCAAAATAGAGGAAGGCACCTCTGTTCGTGAACATGTGTTGAACATGATGGTACACTTCAATGTGGTGGAGATGAATGGGTCACGCATCGATTACGGCAACAGGTTAGCATCATTCTATACTCATTTCCAGATAGCTTCCTGTACTTTGTTAGTAATGCGATACTGAACAAGTGGGCTATACCCTTACAACTCTCCTCAACGAGTTGCAGACATTCCAAACCTTGCTGAAAAGTAAGGAGAAGAAGGTAGGTGAGGCAAATGTTGCTTTATTTTTAAAGAAGTTCCATAAAGGTTCGACCTCAGGAACAAAGTATACACCTTCTACTTCTAACACTTCTAAGTAGAAGAAGAAGAAGAATGGTAAATGGAAAGGGAAAGCACCTACTAACCCATAGCCTGTTGCCCAGCGAGGAAGGTGACCAACACCGGTTGACAAAGGAAAGTGTTTCCATTGCAACCAGGATGGGGACTGGAAGTAGAATTGTCCTCGTAGGATAAAAGAGAAGAAGAAGGCTAAGGCCAAGGCAAAACAACATAAATATGGTTTACTAGTTTTGGAAACTTGTTTAGTGGAGAATGATGATTCTACCTGGATTATTGACTGTGTGGCCAGCCACTAATCATGTTTGTTCTTCTTTTCAGGGATTAGATCCTAGCAATAACTTGAGGCTGGAGAGATGACGATGCGAGTAGGCACTGGGCACGTCGTCTCAGTTGTGGTAGTGGGAGGGCTCCAGTTGACTTTACAAAAGAAGTTTATTATTTTGAATGATGTTTATGTAGTTCCCGAGTTAAAGCAAAACTTAATTTTTGTAAAGTGTCTGATATAATGTAAATATACTCTTCATTTTGATTTGAATAAAGTATTTATTCATAAAGATGGTGTTGAGATTTATTCCGCAAAATTGGAAAATAATTTGTATGTGCTAAGGCCATTAGCAACAAGTTCCCTCCATAACATAGAGATGTTTAAAACTGTCGTAACTCAAAATAAATGACAAAAGGTTTCTCCTAAGGAAAATGTCCAACTTTGGCACCTTCGATTAGGGCACATCAATCTCAATAGGATTGAAAGGTTGGTGAATAATGGATTTCTAAGTGAGTTATAGGAAAACTCTTTATCGGTGTGCGAATCTTGCGTTGAAGACAAGATGACTAAAAGACCTTTTACTGGAAAAGGTTATCGAGCAAAAGAGCCTTTAGAGTTAGTGCATTATGACCTTTATGGTCCAATGAATGTGCGAGCGAGCCAGGGGAGGCTATGAGTATTTCATCACTTTTCCTGATGATTACTCTCAGTATGGGTATGTTTATTTGATGCAACGGAAATCTGAATCCTTTGAAAAGTTCAGAGAGTTCAACGCTGAAGTTGAAAATGCATTGGATAAACAGATTAAAACACTTTGATCGGATCGGGGTGGAGATTTTTTGGATTCGGAGTTCCAAAACTATATGATAGAACATGGAATCGCTTCTTAACTCTCAGCATTGGGTACACCTCAACAGAATGGTGTAGCGGAGAGGAGAAACAGAACCTTGTTGGACATAGTTCGATCGACGATGAGTTACGCTTCCTTATCGAACTCTTTTCGGGGTTTTGTAGTGGAGACTACCATTTATATCCTCAACTGTGTTCCTTACAAGAGTGTCGCTAGAACACCTTTGGAGTTGTAGAGTTGTGGAACGGGCGTAAAGCTAATCTGCGTCACTTCCGCATATGAGGTTGCCCAGCACATGTGCTTGTGGCTAATCCAAAGAAATTGGAACCACGCTCGAAAATGTTCCTCTTTGTAGGCTACCCCAAAGGTACACGAGGGGGTTACTTTTATGATCCTAAGGATAACAGAGTGTTTGTGTCGACGAACGCTACCTTCTTGGAGGAGGATCATATGAGGGAGCATAGTCCACGTAGTAAGAACATGTTGTGTGAACTTTCCAATGAAACTACTGAAACTTCCACAAGAGTTGTTGAAGGGCCTGCTCCATCAGCAAGAGTTGTTGATGGAAGTTCATCTAGTAGGTCAGTTCCACCTCAAGAGTTAAAGGAACCTTGACGTAGTGGGAGGGTTGCGAACCCACCTGTTTTCTATATGGGTTTCATTGAAATCTTGGCTATGGCAACTGATGGCGAGGTTAAGAATCTGTTGTTTTATCAGAAGGAAATAGAAGATGTTGGCCGGGATGAATGGGTCAAAGTCATGGATCTCGAGATGGAGTTGATGTACTTCAATTCAATATGGGATCTTGTAGATCAACCTGATGGGGTAAAATCTATAGGTTGTAAATGGATCTACAAGAGGAAATGGGGTGCCGATGGGAAGGTAACCTTCAAGACTAGACTTGTGGCAAAGGGTTATACCCAGGTGAAGGGAGTCGACTATGAGGAGACTTTCTCGTACATTGCCATGTTGAAGTCTATCCGCATCCTCCTGTCCATTGCCTCATATTATGACTATGAGATATGGCAAATGGACGTCAAGACTGCCTTTCTGAATAGTAATCTTGAAGAGACCATTTATATGGTACAGCCAAAGGGATTCATAGCCCAAGGTCAAGAGCAAAAGGTTTGCAAACTAAATCGGTCCATTTATGGGCTGAAACAGGCGTCTCGATCTTGAAACATTCAGTTTGATACTGCGATCAATTTGTATGGCTTTGACCAAAACGTTGATGAGCCTTGTGTCTAAAGAAAATCATCAATAGTTCAGTGGTTTTCCTAGTGTTGTATGTAGACGATATGCTACTCATTGGGAATGATGTAGGTATACTGACATCGGTTAAGAACTAGCTAGTGACCCAATTCCAAATGAAAGATTTGGAAAAGGCTCAGTTCGTTCTTGGCATTCAGATTTTTCGGATCTGAAGAAAAAAGTGCTAACGTTGTCTCAGGTATCGTACATTGACAAGATGTTACTCAAGTACTTGATATAGAACTTCAAAAGGGGCCTACTGCCTTTCAGACATGGAGTTACATTATTTAAGGAAATGTTTCCTAAGACACCTCAAGAGGTTGAGGAGATGAGATGGGTCCCCTATGCATCTGCCATTGGTAGTTCGATGTATGCGATCTTGTGTACTAGACCAGACATCTACTATGCTGTGGGGATTATCAGTAGATATCAATCTATTCCAAGACAGGGTCACTGGACCGCCGTCAAGAACATCCTCAAGTATCTTCAGAGAATGAGGGACTACATGCTCGTGTATGGATCTAAGGATTTGATCCTTACTAGATACACGAACTCCGACTTTCAGACTGATAAGGTTTCTCGAAAATCCACGTCAGGCTCAATGTTCACTTTTAACGGAGGAGCTGTAGTGTGGCGAAGCACTAAGCAGGGTGCATCGCCGACTCCACAATGGAAGCCGAGTAGGTAGCGGCTTGTGAAGCTTCTAAGAAGGTCGTTTGGCTCAGAAAGTTCCTGACTAATCTAGAAGTTGTTCCAAACATGTCTAGGCTTATCACCCTCTATTATAATAATAGTGGTGATGTGGTGAACTCTAGAGAGCCTAGCAGTCACAACCGTGGTAAACATATAGAGTGGAAGTATCATCTCATCCGCGAGATAGTGCATTGAGGGGACATGATAGTCACGAAGATCACTTTAGAGCACAACGTTGCTGACCCATTTACGAAGGCTCTCACGGCTACAGTTTTTTAGGGCCACCTTCAGAGCATAGGTCTACGGGACTGCCCATGACTGGACTAGGGAAAGTGGGAGATTTTTGTATTGGGCCTTAGTGTCCTAGTTTATTGATTTGTACTTATTTTTATGTACACCCCACTCGCTTTAGGACAAGTGGGAGATTGTTGGGATTGATGACCTAAACTCTCGTTGGGTCTTATAGTTTGTAAACATTTGTATTGAACAAACGCTTGTGATGTAATAATATGAGATATTTTCTACACTGTTGTCTATGAAACATGAGATGTTTTAATTGCTTTACCACAAGCCAATAAACTAAAATCCTTGGTTATCATTGTAACTTAAGCATGTATATGAAGACATACAAGTGGATCATGCCTTAAGTGATAACCAAAATGGTCTGTTGTATATGGATAAAGGAAGGAAACCTTATCCTGGTGACACTACGGATGCGACCCCTTAGATAGTTACAAGTGTTCTGACATGCTACAAATGGTCTGATCCTGATCATTCATGTAAAGACATGCGAGCGGGGGTGTCCAATACAAAGAAGTCTATATAAGACCGTACCACGAAGTGTTTAGTCTCGTTATATAACGTCGTTCATGACAGAGACTTTACTTCACTAGGATGACCATAGGTAACATGACCTTAATCCTAAGTGAGTTCGGAACTCTTGCTTTTGAGGGCGATCCTTTGGAAATTTGTCTGATTGGGAAGCTGGGAACTCAACTACATAAGATAGAATTCACTCCTTCCCTGAAGTAGGGATAAGTAGATAAATTTCTCCCTTAAAGACCGATTCCAGGCTTGAACGATGTGGCGCCACACACCTTCTCATGGCCCAAAAGGTGTCCACTCATAGTAGGACTATGATGTATTATTCATTAGAGGGATCAGTGGTACTTAAGTAGTTAGATGTAACTACAGAGGTGAAATGGTATATTAGCCCAACTGTACTTACGAGCATTGATGCTTGCTTTTATGAAGCGGATTATGGATGATATGCGATGGTGGAATTACATTGAGCACTCAAGTTTCCTCAGCGAAATCCAAGTGTAAACTCCACTGAGTTTCCTAGTAAGTCCAGGGTCGAACTCAGGGACTTTTGAAAACAAGTTACATTGGTAATTTTTAGGAAAACTTTGTGGTAGTCAAATAAATAATTTGTTGTTGAGGTTGTTGATTACGATAATAAAAAAATAACAATTGCGGCGGAGTTTGAAAAGAGTTAGTAAACGAAAGATACGGTGAGTATGCGGTGAACGGGTTGAGAAGGGTTTCGGCTAACACTTCCTAGAATGCGTTCATGCTTTACGACCATGCAACATGCTTACAATAGTAAACCATCTCTCGATGTGAATGCTACGGCTTCTAATGCCAGAACGCATGTGATATATGCGATAAGTTTATAGGACCTACATATAAGCCTCTATTCTGATTTATGCGATGACAGAATAACACACACACAAATAAGGCGACCACATAATATCATTCCTATCTCTAGGATGCATGCAATGCAGGTTGGCAAATGAGCTTATCTCTAAGTCTCTATCTTTTGTTTATGCAGTTCTAATCTTGCTCTTTTGAGTCTAGATTCTAACCTAGCTCTCTCAAGTCTTAGGTTCTTTCTTCAGACTCTCTCTCGAGTAGCTCTAAAGGGGTATTTAGCACAGCATAACATAAGATAATCGCAAGCAATGAACTTCCTAGGTCATGTTAGCTTAGTTCTTCTCAACCCATTCGACTAGTTTAGCTACTCATGCGTACTAAGAGAGTGAACAGATGTAGAATAAGAACTTCCATTGTATAAATATGACGATGAAGTACAAAATAACAATGCAAGTATAGAATAGAGAACTTGGTAGCAATCTCTTGCTGGCCAGGCTTTTACACTGTTTTTCTACTCGTGTTCAAAAGATAATCTCGCTCTCGCTAGAGTTGGCCCGCTCTCTGCTTCTACGCCTCAAGGTTCTCTCTCGAGTTTCCCTGAGCGATCTCCGGCGTCACCACTCTTCTCTTGCTCCGCCTTAAAATGAAAGGAAGACTATGAACAGACTTGTGAACTCGCCAGATGGTGAACTCGTGAACTGGTGGAACCCCTTTTCTGAAGATTGCCTTTGGTATTTATAGAACATCCAGGGTGAACAGTGGCTTCTCTCTTATGATTGTACAGATGGGATGGTTTTAATTCCCCTGACTGATGCACCGAATATTTGTCACCGAAAAGCTGAATGTACTTGATATTGTTAAGCGGCTGTCAACTTAATTCGAATTCAACTTTCATCAGCTTTCTATCCCATCGCGATTAATTAGCCTTTCACTCAGATGCGCCCACCATGTTGCGCCCACCAAGTTGTAGCAATCCTTCTTGGGTGAATGTTTACGAACACAATCACCGTAAAGCCTTGCGGTAATGCTGCGCTCAACCAAAGATTTCTTATGATTGCAATTTCCGCCTTACGTCAACGCATATTCTGCATAACAAAAACCAACTGTTCATATGCGATGAATGAATGCGACCGCAATATTATGAAATTGATGCTTAAGGGACACAATTCAACATGTTCTACCAACATAAGCCAGCATTGTTTAAGAACTTAGCACTATGATAACATACATTTCTGCTCGTTATCAAGCATCTGTGAAAGGTTATCATATTGTTGACTAGTTATATCCGATGGACACAGAAATATATCTGTGGTGAGAATAGTGCAGTTGTCGGTCTTTAGTGGATGCCCGACAGTTAACGGATGGTGGATCTCGTGACTAAAGAGTTTAGTCAATTATTCACGTACTGTTGGAGCTTCAAGCTATAGGTCCATAAGGTTCCCTTGGTAGGTTAATGGATTCACGTTGAGAATCAGTTTTAGGGTCAGTTTGAAGTGTTCAAATTGATAAGAGGGAGTTTGATTATATATGATATGATTAAACTGGTTCAATTATATATGATATATTTGACATGATGTATGAGATACATTAATTAGAAGAAAGTGATATAATATGATTTATATCAAGTAAAGGAGAAAAGGACTATGGTTTAAATGTTGCATATGATGTGATATTAAAACTATAGGTTATAAATATAACATGATAAGTTAGTTATTATATTTATTTATAATTAAAATAATTATGAGATAATAGTTGGTGGTTTCTCTTTAGCTGTGCGTGAAAATTGGAGGTTTTATTTAGTTTACATAACTAAAGGATAAAATTAAAAAAAATTTCATTTTGGAAGAATCACATCATTTAAGTAAACCGCCCATCGTTTAGCTCATGAGAGACTACACGACAACTCAAAGTGTTTGTCTAAACGATCGTGTACACACGCATTTGTCTAAATAATCGTGTAGCATTTTACTAAACGATCGCACGCCTTACCGAGCTTCACTAAGCGATCATGTAAACGACCAAACTTGTTTTATTAAACAATCTTGTACCTTTACTAAATGATCAAGCACCACAGTCTATACAATAGACTCTATACTATCCCACTTGCTTGGCCATTGAGTGTGATCGTTGTTTCCTTCTTCCCTCTACCAAATCCAACAGAGCCCACACCTCCTGAATTTTCAATCTGAGAATACCAAGGTTACTGAGTGGTGGTGTAAAATCCGCACTCTACGTTTCCTATATAAGCATGTTTAGCCAAAAGAATGTTATATTAATTATTTGATAAGTGAAAAAAAATTTACGTTGTAGTTACAGAGAAATTAAAAATGAAGAAAAAAGAGGAAAAAAAAAAAGAAAGAAAGGATTAGAGAGGAAGTAGCTGGGTTTAAGCACTAAGTGCTGGATGAGGTGGCGGTTTGACCTTTGAACATGGGAGGCAGCAGGAAGTATAAAAGGAAGAGAAACTTCAGAAGCTTGGTTTTGGCAAATGACATGAACAAATTAAGTGAGATTGATGTCATTTGAAAGCTGGGAGAATCTAGTTTTCGAAGGTGTTTTAAAGGAGAAAGATCTCAGAGGGTGAAGAACAAAAAGTGAAAAATTTATAGTAGGGACAGATTCTCGGATTAATCTGGGCCCGCGGTGAAGATTGAAAGCTACAAGCCAAACTACAAGGAATTTTTGGCTGATACATTTAGATGAGAAAGTTACCTCAATTCTAAACAAGTTTGTAGAAGGAAGCTTCTTAAAAAGAGTCCTAGATTTTGAGTTATGAATTTTTGAAATTGAAACAGGAAATCGGTGCGTAAACAGATAGCTGCTTGGGAAGATTAAGCAGGCAACTCACCATTGTGAGCGAGAGCGAGAGCGAGTTAAGGAAGAGGTGGATCTCGCTAAGGATGAAAATCTCGCTGGTTTTTCGCTGAATCTCGCTGGGAAGTCGCAAATCTCGTGGGAAAGTGACAAATCTCGCTAGAAGTGATAAATCTCGCTAGAAGTGGTAAATCTCGCTCATGAGGATAATCTTGCTCATGAGGGTGATCTCGCTCATGATGATCATCTTACTAGTAATGTTGTATTTGTTGATGAAAGTTTCATTAGTAAGCGAGCTACCTGAAGCATTTTGCTGAGAATTCTAAAGAATCTAACCGGGAATTATGTCCTTTCAAGCCAAAAGGAGCTAGGAGAGCCATATAAACCGTTAAGAGCCCCGATGAGCTGTGAGTGACTAAAATGAACTTAATGATTTCAATACTAATGCATAAAAGACCATGTAAGTTACAATGATGTTAATGATGAATTTATACTTTCTCAACAAATGTTTAATGAATAGCATAGCGTATCTTCTCCAACTTGTATATATTTTAATGCATGCCAAGGTATGTTGTGATTTCATTATAAAAGTTAAGTTCCTATGTTGAAGCATGCGTTTTGGAGGAAGGTTGTGATGGAATGAGTCTTTGTGTGAATGGTATGCAATAAAGCTTAGTTGATGCTAGAAAATAACCCAGTACTGAAGGACACGGAGAAGGTATCTGGGTAATAGTACCTAAGGTGTTGACGTTACTTAGAAAACTCCACGTGCACGTAGGTAGTTCTGAACGAGAGGTCGAAGTATGGGTCTCCTAGGCCATATGCCAGCAAAGAGAGGCTGAAGTATGAGTCTCTTGGCTGGTAATAGACGATGGGAGCTAGAGTGATGTATGCTCGTTCTCAACTAAGGAATAAAGATGTTTAATGATATTTAAGAATGGTTATCAATGTTTATGTTTAGAGGAAGTTGCTTAATATGTTCATCAATATATTTATATGTTTATAGTGATTAATGCATGGTGTAATATGATTTTATAGTCACTCACTAGGCTATTAGCTCACAGATTTTCTGTGTTTTCCATTTCCAAGTAGTGGTCAGATTCTCAAGGTTGATTTTGTTGCTGCTTGCCACTGTAAGGCCTGGCTTACTAAGAAGAATTTAGGTTGATGGTCTGTCTATGTACACATGTTTTGAGAGGAACTAGGGCTTCGTTAGTTATGTTTGGGCCGAACTATAAATATTTTACCGTAAATGTTATGTCATGACTGTTTGCATGTGATTATAAAAACTTATGTAGAATCTTATGGAGGCATACTGTATGCGTACATTAATAATATTTAACAGGTTGGTATTTAGGTTAGAAGGCTAAGTTGGTAAGTGCTGGCAGTAGAGCTAGTAACTACCACCGTCATATCTTCTTCTAGATTAAGAAGGTAATCTAGGAGGGGGTGTGACAAGTTGGAATCAGAGCATGAGGTTTTGGGAATGAGAGGGAAAGTTCATGCATAAGTCTAGGTCCCTAAAGTGTGAGTCCCTAACATGTGTACATTGTAATAGGTGAAATGTCGAGGCCAAGTGGTAGACAGAGTAGGCAGATAGAAGGCAGGAATACTGACCCTAATGATGGAGGCCCGGAGGTTAGAAAGAACCCATCGGGAGGAAAGAAGAAGATGAACGATCCAGTGGGCCAGGAAATGACGTCTGAGGGAGAGTGTAGTACTCCCAGGCAAGGGCAGATTCCCAGCTAAAAGATATAGTTTTTTAATGGATAGAGCAGAGGTTAGCGGTTAGTGTAGGCTCAGTACGGGCCGACCCAGAGAAGAAATATGGAATTGAGAGGTTTAAAGCCCTAGGGGTTGTGACATTCAAGGGTACAGCAAACCCAACTAAAGCTGAGTTATAGTTGGATGTAGTCGAAAAATGTTTTAGTGTTATGAGCTGTTCAGAGGACAGGAAGGTAGGATTGGCCACATTTCTACTGCTAAAAGGAGCGGAGAAATGGTGGAAAGTGATATCCGCTAGACAAGTTGGTACAGATGCGATGTTATGGCCTAAGTTCAGGAACGTCTTTAAAGACAAGTACTACCCCAGCTCGTTTTGAGATGCAAAAAGGGTTTAGTTCCTCAGACTGACGTAGCGAATGATGTTAGTGGCAGAATATGAGCGGAAATTTACAGAATTATCACAGTATGCTTTGCCTATTATTGCTGAGGAAAGAGATAGATGTAAGAAGTTTGAGCAAGGTTTGAGGAAAGAGATTAGAACTCCGATGACATCTGCGGGTAATTGGCTAGACTTTAACCAATTAGTAGAAACGGCGACATGAGTCAAACGGAGTTTAACAGATGATGAATAGTTACAAAGGGGCAGTGAGGCTATAGTAGGACCAAAAGGCAGGGGATCCCAACCTCCAGTTGCAAGTCAGACTAATGGAAGCCAATTCAGGGGTACGAGTTGGCAGGGATCCAAGAAGAGGAAATCGAGACCCTCAGTCGCTGCAGTCAACCGACCAAAGATGCCATGAGCTAGTGAGTCGATAGCCAACATAGACAGGAAATCGATGTGCCCTAGTTATGGCAAGAGGCATCTTAGAGTATGCTATAGTGGCAGAGGTGTATGTTTCCAATGCGGACAAGCAGGGCATTTCAAGAGAAACTGTCCCCAGGTGAACAGGGAAGCCCCAACAGCACAACAGACAACCTCCCAGATAGTTAACCAACCAAAGGGCACTGGAAATCGAGGCAAAGGGTCAAATGGTGCCAAGCAGAAGGGTGTCGTAGGTTGACCCCAGTAGCAAGAGCGAGTGTATGCCGTGACACACCAGGAGGAAACGGAGTCTCCAGATGTTGTGACCGGTAATGTCATATTATATGGATAGTTTGCTTATATGTTATTTGACCCTGGTGCCACACATTCATTTATATCCAGCATGTTTGCATCTAGTATAGATAGGTTGTTTGAGCCTATGCCTAAAGAGCTATATATCTCTACCCCTATGGGAGATGTGATAATAGTTGTTATAAATATTGTGAGATACTGATCAATGGTCAGGACTTTTATGTTGATTTACTTCCCATGGATTTGTTAGAATTTGATGCTATCCTAGGGATGGATTTCCTAAGTAAATATCGTGCTTCAGTGGACTGCTACAAGAAGGAAGTAGTGTTCAGGAAATCAAATGGTCGGGATGCAATACTGGTCGGAAGCAAAAGATTAACTACAAGAAGTCTGGTAGTGAAGGCTAGGAAGCTGCTGAATAAGGGATGTAAGGCCTATCTGACTCATATAGTGATTGCTCAAGGGAAATAGCTGAACCTAGAAGACGTCCTCGTGGTAAATGAGTTTTGGGATGTATTTCCTGAGGAATTATTGGGATTGCCACCCGATAAAGAAGTGAAGTTTACTATTGACTTAATTCCAGGAACAACTCCTATATCACAGGCACCGTACAGAATGACGCCAACTGAGTTAAAATAATTAAAGGTTCAGCTGCAAGAGTTAATTGACAAGGGATACATTCAACCTAGTGTATCGCCTTGGGGAGCTCCAGTGTTATTTGTAAAGAAGAAAGATAGATTGTGTATCGACTATAGGCAACTGTATAAGGTAACGATTAAGAATAAATATCTATTACCACGCATTGATGAGTTGTTTGATCAGCTAAGATGGGCCATGGTGTTTTCAAAGATAGACCTGAGATCGGGTTATCATCAATTGAAGGTGAAGAAAGCTGACATTCCTAAAATCACATTTAGAACAAGATATAGACATTATGAATTTCTAGTAATGCCATTTGGACTGACAAATGCCCCTGCGGTAATCATGAACCTTATAAACAGGATATTTCATCCCTACTTGGACTAGTTCGTGATAGTATTCATTAATGATATATTGGTATATTCTGGTAGTAGGGAGGATCATATGACCAACCTGAGAAGGGCATTGCAGACACTGCGAGATAGGCAGTTGTATGCTAAGTTCAGTAAATGTGATTTTTGGTTAGATTGGGTTGTATTTCTCGGGCATGTTGTTTCAGCAGATGGTATTAGTGTAGATTCCCAGAAAACGGAAGTAATAATTAATTGGGAACGACCCACGATTGTTTCAGAGATACGTAGTTTCCTAGGTTTAGCAGGTTATTATAGGAAGTTTGTAGAGGGTTTTTCTAAGATAGCCCTTCCATTGATGAACCTGACCAGGAAAGGTGTGAGGTTTCGTCGTCGGAGTGTGGGCATAGTTTTCATGAGTTGAAACAGAGGCTAGTATCAACGCCAGTGCTTACATTGCCTGTTCCAAGTAAGGAATTTGAGATTTATTGTGACGCGTCGGATGGGAAAGTGATTGCATATGCATCTCATCAACTAAAGAAGCATGAGAGCATTTATCCTACACATGATCTAGAACTGGCAGCGGTTGTTTTGGCTCTGAAGTTGTGGAGACATTATTTATTTGGAAAGCGTTACAGAATATTCACGATCACAAGAGCTTAAAATATATTTTTGTCAAAAAGAGTTGAATCTGAGACAGAGAAGATGGATTGAGCTGATCAAAGATTATGACTGTTCCATCGAGTACCACCCTGGTAAGGCTAATGTTGTAGTGGATGCACTAAGTAGGAAATCCTCAGGATCCAGGGCCATTATTGGCTCAATGAGAGGAAGGCTATTGCAGGAATTCTAGAACCGCCTTATCAGTGGGACAGTCAGAAGGATTGATAGCTACATTCCAAGTAAGGCCTACCTTAGTAGAACACCTTAAGCAGGATCAGTTGAAAGACCCTGATCTTCAGAAGATTGCTAATGATGTAAGTAAGGGAACTAGAGTTGACTTTCAACTGAGAGCAAATAATGTACTCGAAAAGGAGGGAAGAATTTGTGTGCCTAATAAGCTACGGCTTAAGCAAGCCATTCTAGAAGAAGCACACAATTCTGCTTATGTTATGCATACAGGAAGCACCAAAATGTATAGAACTTTGTGGAGATCTTACTGGTGGCCTGGGATAAAGAGAGACATAGCAGAATATGTGGATCGATGTTTAGTCTGTCAACAGGTGAAACCTAAGAGACAAAGACTATCAGGATTACTAAACCCACTCTCAGTGCCTGAATGGAAGTGAGAGCATGTAACAATGGACTTTCTGTTTGGATTGCCTAAGATGCTTTCAGGATACGATGGCATTTGGGTAATAATCGATAGACTAACCAAGACGACCAAGTTTGTACCAGTAAAAGTTACTTTTTCACTAGACTGTCTAGCTAAGATTTATGTGGACGGGATAATCAGTCAATATGGAGCCCCAGTGTCAATAGTGTCAAATTGAGACTCGAGGTTTACTTCAAAATTCTGGCCTAGTCTACAGAAAGCTATGGTCACTAAACTGCATTTCAGTATGGATTTTCATCCATAAACAGACGGACAATCGGAAAGAACTATACAGACACTGGAAGATATGTTAAGAACTTGCGTGTTACAATTCAAAGGAAGTTGGGATATGCAATTACCGTTGATCGAATTTGCATACAATAACAATTACCATTCTAGTATCGGAATGGCTCCCTATGAGGCATTGTACGGCCGACCTTGCAGGACCGTGGTATGTTGGAATGAAGTCGGAGAATGGAAATTATTGGGTCCAGAATTACTTCAACAAACAACTGAGAATGTGAAGCTTATCAGAAATAATCTTAAAGCGGCTCGCGATAGTCAAAAGAGCTATGCTAATAAGCGAAGAAGAGAACTAGAATTTGAAGTCGGAGATCGGGTATTTCTTCGATTATCCCCATGGAAAGGAATTCTCCGATTTCGGAGGAAAGGGAAGTTAAGTCCGCGATACATCGAACCATATGAAATTGTGGAACGAGTTGATCCAATAGCATATAAGTTGCAGTTACCTATGAAGCTAACTCGTATTCACGATGTATTTCATGTGTCAATGTTAAGGAAGTATGTGCTTGATCCTATGCACATACTAGCAGCACAATCAATACAACTTAAAGAAGATTTATCTTACGAGGAAGAGGCCATCGAGATTTTAGACAAGAAAGACCAGGTACTCAGAAATAAGACGATTCCTTTAGTGAAGGTATTATGGCGTAATCATGGAATCGAGGAAGAAACCTGGGAACTCGAAAAGCAAATGAGAAATAGATATCCTTAACTTTTCTAATGATATATCAGCTAAATTTCGAGGACAAAATTTCTTTTAAGGGGGAGGTGATTGCAAAACCCCGCCCTCTACGTTTTCTATATAAGCATGTTTAACCAAAAGAATGTTATATTAATTATTTGATAAGTGAAAAAAAATTACGGTGTAGTTACAAGGAAATTAGAAATGAAGGAAAAAAAGAGAAAAAAAAAAGAAAAAAAGAAAGGATCAGAGAGGAAGTAGCTGGGTTTAAGCACTAAGTGCTGAATGAGGTGGCAGTTGACCTTCGAACATGGGAGGCGGCATGAAGTATAAAAGGAAGAGGAATTTCATAAGCTTGGTTTTCAGAAATGACATGAGAAAATTAAGTGAGATCGGTGCCATTTGAAAGCTGGGAGAATCTAGTTTTCGAGGGTGTTTTGCCGGAGAAAGATCTCAGAGGGAGAAGAACAAAAAGTGAAGAATTTACAGAAGGGGCAGATTCTCGGATTAATCCGAGCCCGGGGTGAAGATTGGAAGCTCCAGGCCAAACCCAAGGAATTTTCGGCTGATATTTATGTAAGAAAGTTACCTCAATTCTAAACAAGTTTGTAGAAGGAAGCTTCTTAAAAAGAGTCCTAGATTTTGAGTTATGAATTTTTAAAATTGAAACAGGAAATCGGTACGTAAACAGGTAGCTGTTTGGAAGATTAAGCAGGCAACTCACCATTGTGAGCGAGAGCGAGTTAAGGAAGAGGTGGATCTCGCTAAGGATGAAAATCTCGCTGGTTTTTCGCTGAATCTCGCTAGAAGTGGCAAATCTCGCGGGAAAGTGATAAATCTCGCTAGAAGTGATAAATCTTGCTAGAAGTGGTAAATCTCGCTCATAAAGATGATCTCGCTCATGATGATCATCTTACTAGTAATGTTGCTTTTGTTGGTAAAAGTTTCATTAGTAAGCGAGCTACCTGAAGCATTTTCTGAGAATTCTAAGGAATCTAACCGGGAATTATGTCCTTTCAGGCCAAAAAGAGTTAGGAGAGGCATATAAACCGTTAAGAGCCCGGACGAGTTGTGAGTGACTAAAATGAACTTAATGCTTTCAATACTGATGCATAAAAGACCATGTAAGTTATAGTGATGTTAATGATGAATTTATACTTTCTCAAGCAACAAATGTTTAATGAATAGCATAGTGTATCTTCTCCAGCTTGTATATATTTTAACGCATGCCAAGGTATGTTGTGAATTCATTATAAAAGTTAAGTTCCGAAGCATGTGTTTTGGAGGAAGGTTATGATGGAATGAGTCTTTGTGTGAAAGGTATGCAATAAAGCTTAGTTGATGCTAGAAAATAACCCGGTTCTGAAGGACACAAAGAAGGTATCTGGATAATAGTACCTAAGGTGTTGACGGTACTTAGAAAATTCCATGTGAACATAGGTAGTTCTGAACGAGAGGCCAAAGTATAGGTCTCTTGGCCGGTAATAGACGATGGGAGCTAGAGCGATGTATGCTCGTTCTCAACTAAGGAATAAAGATGTTTAATGATATTTAAGAATGGTTATCAATGTTTATGTTTAGAGGAAGTTGCTTAAGATGTTCATCAATATATGTTTATAGTGATGTAATGCATGGTGTAATATTTAAGAATGGATAACTGTAAATATTTTACCGTAGATGTTATGTCATGACTGTTTACTTGTGATTATAAAATCTTATGTAGAACCTTATGGAAGCATACTGTATGCGTACATTAATAATATTTAATAGGTTGGTATTTAGGTTAGAAGGCTAAGGTGGTAAGTGTTGGCAGCAGAGCTAGTAACTACCACCGTCATATCTTCTTCCAGATTAAAAGGGTAATCTGGAAAGGGGTGTGACAGGTGGTGTCTGAGAGACTGCTTATTCGTGGAGAAAATTATTCGTGTGCTAAGTGACGACGAGAGATTTGGGTAGACGATTGCAGCAACAGCGAGAGGTTGCTGGTCCCAGTTCTTCACGAGAGCGAGAGAAAAACAGAAGAAGAGTTCTTCAAAGGCAAGTCTCTCGTTCCTTTGTATTTAATTTATGAAAGCATGTCGTAATTTTTTCTGAAATGCATAACTAGTTTGTATGTTTGTGAATGCTTGTAATTTTGTCACAATGAATTTGGAACGATCTTGCTTCCGCTCGTAGGTTCTCTTTGATAAGAGTTCATTCAAAGACAACACAACTTGCATAGCCCAAATCAAAGGAGGATATATTAAAGGAGATAGAACAAAGCATATTTCACCAAAGCTTTTCTATACTTATGATCTTAAAGAAAACGGCGACATCACTATACAACAAATTTGTTCGAAGGATAACCTGACAAACTTATTTACAAAGGGATTACCAACTGCAATTTTTGAAAAATTAGTACAAAACATTGGAACGCAACAACTCAGAGATCTTAAGTGATGTTTTCATGAGGGAGAGTAAATATAATTGTATTCTTTTAGGAGTATATATTATATAAAATATGTACCTAGGTTTTTTCCCGTTGGGTTTTTACTAGTAAGATTTTAACGAGACATATTTCATATATATATGGGCATCTAAGGGGAAGTATTATAAATATTATAATAATAAATAGATGTCATTTGCTTAGTTTCCCAAAGTCATGTATCACCCTCCATGTTGTCCATGTGTCTTGTAATCATTTATGTTTGGTATCCATGTAAGTCCACATCCTACTTGCTACTTTGTCTATAAATAGTAACATTTGGTAGATCTTAAAATCACACACCCATTGGTGAGAAATCCACTTTCAATTCCACTAAATTTTCTATTATCCAATTTTATAATTTTAGTTTTTTATTTTAAATTATATTTTTTATTATTATTATATTATATTTTCTATATATTCATGTTCCCGTTGTGCTCCTCAATTTCACAACAACTTTGACCTAAATTTATCTTTTCTTGATATCTAAGTTAAATTACAAATTTAATACAACTTTTATCAAATGAATTTTAAGTTGTTAAAATTTTAAGGTCATTTGAGGTGTTGAGTTGGTTATTATAATCAGTTGTTATTATAATTTATGGGTTATAACAGTATATAGGTTATAATGTTCTTGGTTATTATAATCCGTTGCTATTATAATTTGTGGATTATAACAGTAGGTAGGTTATAATGTTCTATCCGATTGTCAGGTTCTGGTTGACATTGTAGTGATAATTTAATCAAATCCTAACAATGAGAAAACTATGTTATTCCTATTATAGTTTTTTATTGCATCCTTTTCCGCTTCATTTGAGGGATTGCTCTGGTGCTGCCTTTTCTTGGTCTTCTAACATTCTGAGTTGGTTGATTTCTAATTGTCTTTTTTATATTAGGAATTTTATCCTCCGGTCGGGGAGTGTCTGACCTTGACGTTTTATCTATAAAATAAAAGATGCACTCATTTTGATAAAATAAATAAATAAATAAAAGTTTTACATTAATTCAGACACAAAATTAAGGGGTGTTCAGGCTACCAACTTGAAATTGAATCTCACTCCATATTTGGTCTCCAATTATAATAGTTGGTATTTTCAAGTATTATAACCGAAAATTAAGCATTACTATTTTAAATCCCTCAATGTCTACTATTATTACTCATCCTCTTTTTTATTTTTGTTATAATGTTTACTATTTTCTATCGAGACTAAAATAGTATACATCTCAAACATATACTATTATAACCTACATATTATTATAACACGCAAACTATAATAATCAACTCAACATCTCAATTGCCCCTAAAAATTTAACAACTTAAAATTCATTAGATAAAAGGTGCATCAAATTTGTAATTTAACTTAGATGATAAGAAAAGATAATTTAGGTTAAAGTAACATTTTCTGTCAAAAGATTTTGGGTTCAATTCCATTTTAGTTTATTTATATATTGAATATATGTTAACGCATGCCACCAAGATATAAAACCGGACCTAGCTTTAGTGGTCAGGTGGTGGAACCTTAGTAACCTGGCGACTTAGACTTATTTTGATAACTATTTGGTTATTGATTTTTAGTTTTTAAAGTTCAAGGCATAGGAACGTTATTTTTACATATAAATTTTTTGCTTTGTTATTTACTTTACCATTATTTTAAAATTACATTCAAGTCGGTACAAGCTTAATTCTTAATTTTTAAAATTATGACCAACAAATATATATATATATAAACTTTTGGGTTTAAATTTAATAAGTCCCTTAAAAATGTCTAATAGATATATAAGCTTTCAATTTAGTATGTGAAAATCTCATAAAATATTAAGAATGCTTAAAAAATAATCTTTGTATTAGAAAAAAAAATTGTTTTTTTTTCTAATTAATCCTCACAATTTCAATTTTATAGGCAATAATCATCTCCTTGTGGATTTGAAGTCACTAACATAATTTGGTCCCAGGATGTATTGTCTCCCTGACCCTCACCAATATTATCTCAAGCTCAACAAGCCTCCTTTACTTCTAATCCTTGTATTTAGTTCTTAGTCACTTGTTCTCATTACATTTAAGGTATCATGTAGGAGAGCAATTTATTTTGACACTATGAATTCTAAAATATTGCATACCTTTTTCAACAATTATGACAAAAAGAATCTGATGTTGGACATTATAAAAATGTAAGTATTAATTATAAAAATAACCTCACACCTTAATATACTTAGATTTGAAAGGAAAGAAAAAAAGAAGTTAAGATATCTTTTCCCTGAAATGCAAGGACTTCTCCATTTCCCAATATTTCATCATATTATTGCAGGTTAAATGTCTTCCAAGGCATTTCTCATTACACACCAAGCTCTTCCAAGTGATTTCTCAACAACCATATAAGCTGGTGGTTGTAGTGATCAGGATAGGTCCCATTGCTTCAGTCAATGGGATATGTTATTTATAGATCAAAGTGATTTCACGACGAAGATACATGATAAGGTGATTTGGTTTGGTAATTTTATTTAGAACAATTTTCATTGGATCAAAAAAAGAATTATGACTTGGAAGAGTTTGTTTCCTAATACTTTTAAACTTTTCAATATTATTACATCGTTGTTTAATATTTAAGTACTCAAGTATTCAAGGAATTAGGTCCTTTCAGTTTGCTAATATACCCTTTAATAGTCTAATTATTGTCTAATAACATTCACATGATACTATTATCCTACTATTTCCATTTAAGTTGTTGCTGCTGCAGTGTTAAATCATCGACATGTCAATATGCATATCCTGTTAATAGATTCAACGATGACAAAATGTATTTATTAATTTGAATACCTTTTTTGTTTTTATGATATTTTCAGAAATATCCATTGATGACGAACTTTAGGTTACCTTTTTGAAGATTAACGGAGTTCTAGATTAATAACAGACGACAGACCTCTAACCAGGAGATATACCCAACATTTTTAACGTGACCAAAAGAACGGTGTTTGAAGGCAGTAAAAAGTTAACACCATTGTTAATATTATGTTAACTATGGACGTAATACGCGAAAACGAAAACAAAAACACAACTAATCAGCACCATAAGGTGCAGTGATCCTGCAGGAGGTAGGAGTAAAAGGAAAATCTCAAAAACGATGTTGTTTCGGTCTGAAGAGCTTAGTTTCCAACTCAATGCCTTTTGACTCTAGATTCAGACTTAGAAAGTGCCACACCCGAAAGCTTGTTCAACTCATACAGCAGTCCAGCGGAGAACAAGAAACTGCAGCAGAAGAAAATCATAAAGCTGTCACAAGTCAAGGCTTTCAAGATATTCGAAATTTTTAATATAAAGGATGTTATTAATCTCAATATTTTACGTGTGAACAAATGTCTAGAATTTGTTCCCTTCCCTTCTGAAGTATTTAAGTGAAATTACCACTTCAATTCCTATGTTGCATATTAGATCATGAGATAAATTGAGCAAGGATTAGGTACAGTCAATCATTAGTACTTCCCACTTCTCTACCACACAAAAAAAAAATAATAATAAAAAATATATATATCGTTTTACAGAATAAAAATGTCACGTGGCAGCATGTCATAGGACCATACTTGGGATGCACCAAAGGAAGCACCCAAGTTTTTCTCGGATAAGTTTTCGGTCTTATATCATAACTTTTTCTCGGACAACTTTTGAACATTTATGATATGCGTTGTTTAGCCTTTACAGACTATGTGGTTCCTTCTACATTTCTTTCTTCACACTGGAAGTAGGTATGAAAACAGTTAAAAAAAAATGAGGAGTCAGAATACCATGTTGTGATGCAAACTCTATGAACAGTGCTTGCGGCAATCAGTGCAACTGCTTCTGCTACGATGACTGCAAAAGAAAAGTAAATGGTTAGTTGATTCTGATTCATCTTCAAGAAAACTGGCAGATGTGGGTGGTAGTTGAATAACTTGCATTAATTACAGTTTTCAGCAAACATCAATGAAAATTCTTTTGTTATGAATGAACATGAAGGAAAAGAGCATCTAGAGCCACAAAGTCTTCAACCTTTCAAGCTCATAGTTAATCAACGTCCAGTTCCAAATTCGCTATTCAAATTCTAGATACAATACTGTTAAATGTAATGAATTCTATTGAAAGATATTACAACAACTTACATACTATCTTTTGATATTCTCCTAGTGTAGAGCTCTAGTACAAAATGAGGAAAGTGCTAGTTTAGATAATGAAATTTCCAATTCATAAAGAATGCACAGAGCAAGTGCATGATTAACAGGCATCCAATCAACAGAATAAACAAAGCAACACAATATGAAGGCGGCCAAAAATATAGATGTAGATCCATAGACAAATTTCTTTCAACAATTCAATTCGCTCATGAAAATAGATAGTAGCTGGCATGAGTGTAAACCTACCCCAGAATATTGGAGATTAGTCACTTAACCTAACAAATTAACAATTACAAACATTTACAAAGAATAGAACAGATAGGCTTGTCGCAGGTCTATAAAGAAATCATCAAATATGTCCAATCTGCAGCATTAGTATTAGATAGTATTTTCAAAATAGTCAGTGCTAGCCAAAAAGCTGAGATTCGAGAGACATCAAGATTACGTTTTTCGCTTGTTAAGCTCACCCAAAGTTTCAAACACACAACCTTTGAGTGGGTGTACCCCAGAGACCGCAAGCCTTAGCCAACAGGCCATGTCTTAAGACTAGTATTAGACAAACTTATTATGCAGAGCAGCAGAGAAAAAAAAATTGTGCAGACAAGAACAAAAGCAACTAAACTTACCAGCTCCCCATCCAGTTCGCATGCCACATGTTTCCTGGAAGTTTCCTATAAACTGCAATAAATAAATCAAAAGAATGAAAATCGTCGTGCTGAATCAACAATTTAAACCAAAAAGCATAAACTAAGTATAAACTGAGCTTGTAAATTGCACGTGTAATTGAAGCAATAAGACAGTCCCAAGTTCAAAATTCTGTATGTATGCAACAGTTTGCGTGTAGCTGATGCTATTCATAACTTGGTTTAAATCCATGAAATACAAGTTGACAGCAAAACCAAGTCCAAAATGTCATAACCATTTCCAACCGATACAAACAACAAAATACTGAAAGGAAGTCAATAATAGACTGCACATTTTTAATTAAATAATATCATTTATTCAGTGTCCATGTAATTGCAAAAGATGTTACAAAGGAGGATGCAACTGCCTAAAGGACGGAACTAAATACTGATAAAACATGAGCTGTTCCATAAAAATTCTGTAAAATACCCATCGAGAAAAAGCCCCCGGATCCAGAAATACCCTAGAGGATAAAATGCATCTGCACGTTTGTCAATCTGGTAAAAGGATAAAAATGAAAAGCGTATGAACTCACTGTTAGAAGCACTAGAAATAGAAGAGAACTGACGAATCCTCCAAGTATGGTAAACAACTCCGATGAAGCCAACTTTCCTCTATACATCTCTTGAAGCGAAAGAATGACGGTGAACAGAAGAAATGAGTAAAGCATGGAACTCCCAGACCCCGCCATGGCCTTCAGTAGTCAAAAAGCACAAAAACGTTATAACCAATAGTCAACTATCGTCCCAGGAGGAATGACAGCAAACCAGCCAAACAACTAGATCGGTGATTAAAATGAGCAACAATATACAACAGAGGATGCAACATCATGTAAAACGATTACAGATGAAACGAAAAATGCGGATCCGAAACAACATAGGGAACATACATCACAGCGTCACTAACAATAGATTAGTCTAAGATATTCTAATCGAAAAATCTGAACCAAAAACCAAGGAATGATGCAATTCAGTTCAAATTCCAATCAATCAAGTGGTAAAGAATGGGAAAATTTAGATGCAGTTGAATATTCTTCCCTACGATTTGCCCGCCAACAAAAGGGATCGAAAGAACGGTTCCAGAATAATATTCAAACAGTTAAATCCAATTCGAAAAGGAAATTAAAGCTATAATCCTTACCGACTCTCACCGAAAAGGCTCTGGTCCTTGCTGGTTAGTATCGGGACACGTTCAGACTCGTAGATCTGGACCATAAAAGTTATGGGTAAACTAAATTGAAGTGAATCGAAGTGTGGGTCAATGCCAAAACTCGTGAACAAGAAGGAAAACCTGCTATGAAACTTGTTCGACGTGGGTCTCGCGCTGCAAGTCAGAATGCGTAAATGTCTACTCGTATCAACGTGAGTTCGTGCGGGTCGTCACCGTCCGAGGCTCGTAAACTGCTGCTCGTGGTCGCCGGCGAAGAAGATTGAAGGAGGGGATAAAGATGGAGGCAGGGCAACCCTCTTTTCCTTCTCTTTTCTCTCTCTCACTCTCTTTTACCTATTAATAACCTCATAAACTAGAGAACCTATTGTTTTCCTATAAATATTTTCTTGGGTGTGATTGCAATTTTAGGGATAATAATTAAGTGGATAACATCAATTAAAAAAAATTGTAAATAAAGACTAACGATCCTATGTTGATAGACTCCCAAATTTATCACTTTTTCTACCAATAGTCTATGACTGATAAACTATTTAAATTTGTTCATATTATATCTGCTAATGTTTTGGATCTAATGTCTATATTTGTAACTGTCCCTTTTTTTTATTCCTCTGACTTTAAACTCCAACTAAGGATTAATGTTGGGTAGAGTTAACTTAGTAATAATGATCTGTAGAGTCAGATTATGCAAAGTTAAATTGAATTGGATTAGAATATTTGTATTTGATGTGTTGAATTGAGTTAAGTTGAGTTGAGCAGAAAGTATGTGTTTGGAGTGAGTTGATTGAATGAGTTTGGATACCTAGTGGAGTTTTTCTAAACGGAATTGATTTTGTCTTGAATTTTTTCTCCCTTTTTTTAATTTTCAACTACACACACAATTTGAACACTTAATTGCATAACAATTTTATATACATCCCTAAAGACATGTCATATTCTAATAGAAGAAATATTTTCTCTAATCTCTAACCATCAATCTTTAACTCTTGATAAATTTTAACTCAACCATAAATGTTAATTTTAAAAAAAGTTTGCCCATTTTTTAAATATGAATTTCAATTTCTATGGTTAATGATTTTGTTATATTTTTGTGCAAACGCTTCGTTTTTTACATTTTACACTAATACAAAGAAATGTTCTTTTTTTTTTTTTTTTTGCAAACTCGTTTTTTACAAATATTTTTCATGGTTAGTTTTTATAATTAAGTCCAACTTGCCACTTACAAATGAAATAATAGTATCCACAAAAATGTCTGTGCACATGTAAAAAATGCATAACAATGAATAACACTCAATACATCACAAATTGTTCCCCAACAATTAAACAAAATTTGGACTTTAAAAAGTAGACTATGAACTTAAAATTAATGAATCTCAAACTAATTATTGAAAGAATTGTGCAATTAGTCTGAGCCCTACAAGTAAGATAACAAACTATAGTTATATTAGAATAAAGTTAAATGCAAATAAAATTAAAGTTAGACATACTACAACATACCTTCAAAAGTTCAGAATGAATTCGAAATGCCAAGACTAAATAGGATTTTCATTAAGGATCTCGTTAGATGTGATTTTTTGTGGGAGTTAGTAGTTTAAGGTGAATGTTAGTGTTGGTTTAGAGAGGTGGTGTTCACCAGAGTTGATCATCGAAGATGGTCTTTATCGGAGTTGTTGTCGAAGTTGGTTGTTGGAGCCTAGAGTTGGTCGTCAGAGTTGGCTAAGCGAAGGTGGTTGTCGGAATTGCTTATGTGAAGGTGGTCATCGGAGTTAGTCGCCAGATTATCGTTGGAGGTGGCTACTAGAGTTCGAAGTTGGTCGGCAAAGGTGGTCATCAGAGTGTGTCGTTGGAGTGTAGTAGCGGTAGTCATCGACGGTGGCCGATAGGTGGAGCCATTGAAAACATTGAGGGAGGAAGAGAGTTGAGGTGAGTTAGAAGGAGAGTTGGGGTGAATTGGAGTGAGTTGGTAAAAAAACCCAACTAACTTCACCAACATTTAAAGTTAGTGGGGCAAACATTGAGATAGAAAGTTTTACCAACTCAACTCAATCCAAGTTGGTGTACCAAATACCCCCTAATTCAAAAATCTATATATATCTAAAGAATATCTTTAATCGATAACCTATTACCAACAACCTTTATATTTTTTGACCCGCCCTCCACAAACTTATGGTATCTAACCTTATGCTTACCTCATAGTGCAATTTCAGCATTAAAAGGGTAATCGTGATCGAGCTAAACTTCCCAGCTCGACAATGGATGATCCTTAGCTCAATAACACGCCCCAACGCGATGTTCCCACTTTTTAACGGTTGTTGCCACGAACCGTCATTCACAATAGGGAATCTGAACACGACCCAATGTAATCTGGAACCAATTGTAACTTTTTTATTTATATTCATCGCAATCCGAGTTATGGATTTGGAGAAAATATCAGGTTGGAGTTTGGTTCCTTGAATGGAAATAACGTTTAATGTTAATCAATCTGCGTATGCGAGCATCATAGGCAATCTTAAATACGTAGTTGGTAGCACTAGGCCTGACTTAGCATATGTTGTAGGATTACTTTGTAGGTTTACAAGCAAACCTAGTAAAGAGCATTGGAATGCTATAGAAAGGATAATGAGGTACTTGAAGAAAACCTAAAACCTAGGATTACATTATCAAAAGTTTCCCGATGTCCTGGAATAGTTCAACGATGCTGAGTAGAACTCTCTTTCGGATGATTCAAAGGCTATAAGTGACTATATCTTTAATATAACAGGCGGAGCTGTCTCTTGGAAGTCCAAGAAACAGACTATTTTAGCCCAATCTATGATGGAATAAAAAATGATAGCACTAGCGACAACTAGTGAAGAAGCAGGTTGGCTTAGAAGTATGCTATCAGATATTCCCTTTTGGAAAAAGTCAGTACCTATAGGACTCATGCCTATAGAAAGATGAATCACGATGAGGAAAACCCAACTTGTAGACTAGAGATCCCAAGAAATAGATTCAACAGGTAATAACTGATCACAAGTGATATATAGTGAATCATGCTAAACCAAACACAAAGTTCCATTCCTATGACTTAGAGTCTGAGCATGACATCCTGAAGCGTAAGAAAGGTTGAACTCAATTGTTAATGAGATTTATACTTAATGACAATTGGGGTACCTAGCTACAGGAGTACTCTTGATAGATTCACCTATGTGAATGTAGAAGTAAGGGTTGCTTCCTATGGAGTTTTTAGGCAAACTCTCTAGAGCGTTCATTAAACCAGGGTACACGTGCTGGATCTTAAAGCACGGGCTTTCGCACTACACCTTAATGACACTCTATGTGAGATGCTATTAAAAGATAGAGTTCAAAACCAAGGGTTATTCTAGTATATTCTAAATCATCTATACTACGCAAAGGTTCAAGTCGTAAGACACCTTTGCTTATGCACAGTGTTGTATAGACTGAAACTGCTCAATAAAAAACTTTTTTCTTCTCTTTTGTTTAAATTTTCAAATGAGGGATTGTTGGGTGAAATTTTAATTTTTAAAATTAAGAGGAAACCAATCTTTGGTTGAAGAATCTCACATTGGAAAATTTTGATTTGAAAGCCTTCCTTTTATTCTCCAACCTTGGGCTTTGGGTTTGGGCCCCAAGGGGTACCCATGTTTTGGAGGAAGTGAGAAGATAGATCAATATAGGTTCAATGGACGTCCCATACGCGCGACATTGCCCGTCCGATCGGGCGTGTCGCGTGTGTGTGATTATTATTATTGTTATTATTTTATTTAATAAAAATATTATTATTTTATTTTAATTTTTTTATTATTACTTAAAATTGGAAGAAAGACTTGGTCCTCCGCGCACATCTTTCGAAAAGTCTTCCGACCCCTCGCACATTCTGAGGCTGCCCGCCTCTTTCTCACGTGATCGTTCCACGCTAAAGGCCTATAAAAGGCGTGGCCTTCAGCAGTTCATTCACACAATTTTCACTTCCTTTCGAAAGTTCTCCTCTCCTCTCCTACTTTTCCATTTTCCGTCTTCCGAACAGTGAGTCAGAAAGGTGTGTGTTCCGGTCGGTAACGGTGCATCTCCGATCGGATTTTTCTTTTTAGACTGATTTATCTTGGGGACAACGTGGCAGTATTCCTGACCTGTTTGCACACTTGGGTAGAGCCGCGAAACATCTTAAAGAGAGCGAGCTCCGTGACTCAGCCTATAACGAGCTTCTATTTTGCAGGTTTTATTCTTTGCTCGACCGCCGTGACCCGATCGTTTGCTGCTGTCCTGTTCATCGTCTAAGGGTCTTGTCGTTTTCAACATCCTCTATGTCAGTACAATGTAGAATTAGTTGAGCATGCTCTTCTTTTCTGCACTCGATCTTCGAAAATCTTGAAATTTTTGCTCCTGAAGCTTTATCCCACACTTGCCCTTCAAGTTCCATGACTAATTTTTGGTATGTTTGGTGAGATAAGTTAAACTACTTTGAGTTACCTCTTGTTTGTCCTATTTGGTGAGATAAGTCTATTTCTGATATTGGTTCTAAAACCTTTGGGATTTTGAATTATTTTGAAAATTCAAAGAGTTGGCTCTCTCCCTTCCTTTGTTGATTCTATTCATCTCCCAGTGGCTCGTTTTTCTCACTTTTGGCGCCCTCCTCCCAATAATTGATTTAAACTAAGGCCATATTTACCATATCGTAATGAAATTGGTGTAATCAGGATGAGATTTCATTGATGGATGAATTATAGTAGACCCAAATTGCAAACACAATTGGATTGTTTTTTATCGCTTTTACCTAGAATTATGAATTTGTCACATTTTACTGTTACCGATACCATTACTGTTTGACCCTAACGGTAACAATAATGGTAAAGGTAACAATAAATGCGACAAATTCATAATTTTCATACTATTACAGTAGCAATATATGTAATGGTAACGATAAAGATAGCGATAGCAATAAAGGTAGTGGGTCCCACGTAATTTTCAACTCCAATCAAATTGAACGCCAATTACAAACTTCAAAGCGAGCCCCACATCTCATTACAATTAACAACACAATAAAAGTAATAAATTGGATCCCACTTTTTACATTATCATTGATAGATTATTTTTCTTAATCAATTAAGTAACTATATTAAATCATATTTAATATAGAGTAAATTAACATATAAATATAACATATTTATATGTATAGCAACTCTTTAGGAATCTAATTCCCATAAATCTGATATTTGAACCTCGTTCAAATATCTCTCTCACATAATGTGAATTATAGATCGCATCTATAATTAATTATATATTAATCACATTAATATAAAATTCTCTCAATTGATTTGAACTATTCAAATCATTCCTCATTAATATCCTTTAGCGAGCTAACAATGGGATCTTATGGACCTACAGATCAGAAGCTCCAACGATATGAGATTAATTGACTAAACTCATTAACCAAATTAATCAATATTCATTAACTGTGGATACACTCCTCTAAAGACCTACAGTTACATTATTCTCACTGTAGATCTATTTCTGTGTCCACGAATATAAACCAATAACAACAAGTTAGTCATTCACGAGTGTTCGTAACATCAACTGGGTCAAATTACTATTTTACCCTTAGATTACCTTTGTATCCTTAAGTACAGTGCTTCTCTAATGAACAATCTGTTTATGGTCAACCATTAAACATAAATCTCTCTCAAGCCAACGAGAGAGTAGGGCCCTTTCTTAAGTTTCGGAGATACCACTTAAGGGAACACTCATCTACTTACCCTAGAGTTGGGAAGGAGTGAATTTCATCTTGTAATATTATATTTTTAACTCCTCATTCAGTCTTGTCCCTAAAATGGCAGGCTTATTGAGTCAGCGAATTAGCCACTCTTACCCATACAAAACAAAAGACAATCTTTTGTGAACAGGAGTTCATAATATACTCAGGATTAAGACTAAGTTGCCTAAGTCATCTTATTGAAATAGAAACCTAACGAGTCAACGGTGTTACATCTAATGGTTACTATTTCGTGGTCTAGTCTTATGCAAACTCATTGTAAAGGATACCTCACTTGCATATCACCTATACGAACACGTTGGATCATTACGTTTGTATTAAATACAAAGTGGGTTGTATTCATAGTGTTACTAGGATATGATACCCAACCTTATCCCTATACTATAGACCCTTTAAGTTGTATGTTGAACATTGATTCTTGTATTCTCCACATACTGTTCAAGAAGACAACATAGGATATTAGTTTATTGGATTTAGGGTTACTAAGACAAAATAGAATACAACACAATCAATAACATTTATTGAAATAACATCGATAACTCTTTATTAATGAAATAACATCGATAACTCTTTATTTATAATGGTCAATTAATTACATTGATTATCTACGAGTTTTATGGCATAAAACCCAATAGAAGTATACAATACAAACAAAGTACATAATACAATAAATTAGGACATACACTATACCCCAGTAACATCTCCCACTTGCCCTAGAGAATATGTCACATATCCCGTAAACCTAAACTTTGTAGATGATCCTCGAACACTTTAGCCGTGAGAGCCTTCATAAATGGATTAGTAACCTTGTGCTCTAAAGCAAATTTCATGACAATCACGTCACCTCGTTGCACAATCTCCCAAATTAAGTGATATTTTCTCTCAATGTGTTTGCCTCTTTTATGACTCCTAGATTCCTTAAAATTTGCCATAACACCACTATTATCACCATGAAGTGTGATGGGCAAAGTCATATTTGGAATGATTTCCAAATTAGTAAGGAACTTCCTTAGCCAAACAACTTCATTAGTAGCTTCACAAGCAGCTACATATTCATCTTCCATAGTGGAGTCCGCGTGCATATTATTTGGAGCTTCGACAGACTATAGCTCCTCCGTTTAGAGTAAACACTGACCTAACCTGGATTTCCTAAATCCCGATCAGTCTGAAAGTCGGAGTCCGTGTAACCTGCAAGGATCAAAACCTTAGCTCCATACAGAAGCATATATTCCCTCGTTCTCTGCAGATACTTGAGGATTATTTTGACTGTTGTCCAGTGATCTAATCTTGGATTGGATCGATATCTATTGACGATCCTTACTGCATAGCAAATGTCAAGTCTGGTACTAACATTGCATACATAAAGCTGCCAATAACTGATGCATTGAGAAATTGTTTCATTTCCTCAACCTCTTTAGGAGTCTTAGAACACTATTTCTTAGACAACACAATTTAATGTCTGAAAGGTAATAAACCCTTCTTGGAATTGTGCATTGAATATCTGACAAGCATCTTGTTAATATACGATGCCTAAAACAAGGCAGTGTATTGTTCTTATGATCCTTGATATTTGGATCTCTAAAACAAATTGTGCCTCACCCAAATCTTCCATTTGGATTTGGGCGGCTAGCCATTTCTTTATATCTATAGTAAGCCTACATCATTATTAATGAGTAGGATATCATCCACATACAACACAAGGAAAGTTGATGATTTTCTTGTAAACACAAGGCTCATCAACATTCTAATTATAACCAAGATATTAAGCCTATTTTGATTTTTTTGTGGTAAATATTTTGATTTTGGTTTTTTTTGAAAATTAAGTTTATTGACACTACTTCTACTTCCAAATTTCTTCCTTTATTATCTACTTTTCATTAATGGTTTAAAAAACCAAGCCAAATTTTGAAAACTAAAAAAAAGTAGTTTTCAGAATGTTATTTTTGTTTTTGGAATTTGGCTAAGAATTCAACCATTGTACTTAAAAATAAGCTTAATTTTTAAAATCAAGACAAAAAATCAAATGGTTAACAAACGGGATCTTAGTTTTTCAAATTTTGACTTTTTTTTTAAATCATTAATAAAAAGTAGATAACAAAGAAAGAAATTTGAAGGTAGAAATAATTTATATGTGCTTAATTTTAAAAAAACAAAAAATAAAATAATTATCAAAGCCTAAAATTTTTAATTTTTTGAATTAGGAATTTTAAATTAAATTTCAAATTCGTAGTTTCAGAAATTTAAATATATTCTTTGGATGGTTGAGATAAGGTTAGAAAATCCAATTTTTATCTTTTTTACTTTCTTAAATTTGGATCCATATGGGTTTTTGAATTAAGGATTTAGTAGGAGTTTAAAGTTGGAGAAATAAGAAAAAGATTTATTGATGTTCTAACTTCTAGTTTATGAGGTAATTACTTGGAAAAAAAAAAGAAGAAGAAGAAAAGAGAAGGAAAAGACGGTTGCCCTAGCCTCCATCTTTATCCCCTCCTTCAATCTTCCTCGCCGGCGACCTCCACAAGCTGCAGTTGACGAGCCTCGGACGGTGACGACCCACACGAACTCACTTTGATACAAGCAGGCATCCACGCATCCTTTTCGGTAAGAGTCGGTAAGGATTATAGCTTTAATTTCCTTTTCGAATTGGATTTCACTGTTTGAATATTATTCTGAACTCTTGGAGTTCGTTTTTTGTTGTGTTTGTGTTAATTTCTAAGTATTCGGTTAAGGTTCAGCAAGGTTGAACACATTTCGGACTAGTTCGGACTATATGTGAGAGCAGTATGTGACTTATTAGAGGTTGTTGGTTGTAGCCTTGGACTAATTCAAAATGATTAATTGAGGTTTATAGTGGATTTTGGTTAAGAATATTCTTGTTGAAAAGTCTTTCGATGCCGATTATGGTTGTTGAACTAAGTTCTAACACCTAAACATTGTGTTTATTGTTTAGGCTTTCTAAGCGTTGATGTTTGTTCAACGAAGTGGATTTTCGAGTTGATAATTATAGTATTATCGATTGAGGTAAGTAGTTTCCACATTCCTTCCACGATGTAAATGTAAATTCGAACCACCGGTTTCGAATGCAAATGTGCCGTCAGATACCATTTTGTTCGCTCACGCCACCATCGTTTCGTTCTTCTAGAGGAGCGAGAAAGAAAATAACAACGGTGCAACACTAGCCATTTTATGTTTTAGTTACTTAATTCTACACTCACTCGTTTGATGGATTTATAAAATTATTCAATCCAGCAATAGTTCGGTTTGGGAATACGCATAGTCTGTTTTGCAACTATCCGATTAAGAGGCTCTGCAGCTTCTTAAATGGTGGTTTCTTCTATAATTGCATCCGTAGTTGTTTTCATGTGATTGACATTGATCGAGGTGAAGTTTGATTCTGGGTACCATGATGAGAATTTGTAGCCATGGGAGAAGTAAACTTACACTATGTAGATTGCTAGCTAGGTTGTACAGTTCTGGTGAACAAACTGATACGGTGTCGGATTCAATCAAAAGTATCTGTAAAACCATGATGACGTGCCAAACGCTGGCACTTGAGACTGCCCTTGACCTAAATGGGATTAGGATTTCACCAGAGATAGTTGAGGCTGTTCTAAAAAGATTTGAGAATGCTGGCATGTTAGCTTATAGGTTCTTTGAATGGGCTTCCAAGCAGCGAAACTATGTCCATAGTGTGAGGGCTTACCACTCTATGATTGAATCTTTAGCTAAGATTAGGCAGTACCAGATGGTGTGGGATCTCGTGAATGTCATGAGGAATAAGGAGATTCTAAATGTTGAGACCTTTTGTATTATCATGAGAAAGTATGCTAGAGCTCAGAAAGTAGAGGAAGCAGTTTATACATTTAATGTCATGGAAAAATATAATATGAAACCAAATGTAGCTGCATTTAATGGATTGCTTAGTGCTCTGTGCAAATCCAAGAATGTGAGGAAGGCTCAGGAAATTTTTGACAATATGAAGGACCAATTTGTTCCTGACTCAAAAACTTACAGCATACTCATTGAAGGATGGGGTAGGGCTCCAAATCTTCCAAAAGCAAGGGAGATTTATAGAGAAATGCTGGATAGTGGCTGCCTTCCCGACATAGTAACATATAGCATTATGGTTGACATTCTTTGCAAGGCTGGAAGAGTCGACGAAGCAGTTGGGATTGTAAAAGAAATGGATTCTAATAATTATAAACCATCATCATTTGTCTATAGTGTTTTGGTACATACGTATGGCATTGAAAATCGAATTGAGGATGCAGTCTCTACATTCTTGGAGATGGAAAGAAATGGAGTTATGGCTGATGTGGCAGCATATAATGCTTTAATCACTGCTTTCTGTAAAGCAAACAAGATTAAGAATGTCTATAGGGTGTTGAAGGATATGGACTTAAAGGGTGTTAACCCCAATTCAAGGACTTGCAACATCATTATAAACAGCTTAATAGGCAGTGGTGAGACAGATGAGGCATTTAGGATCTTTCGTAGAATGGTCAAAGTGTGCGAACCAGATGTAGATTCCTATACCATGATCATAAAAATGTTTTGTGGGAGGAAGGAGCTTGATATGGCTCTTAAAGTTTGGAAGTATATGAAGAAGAAGCAGTTTGTTCCAAGCATGCACACATTTTCTGTTCTTATTAATGGACTGTGTCAGATAGGCAATGCTACACAAGCTTGTGTGTTGATGGAAGAGATGATAGAGAAGGGAATTCGACCTTCTGGTGTCACATTCGGAAGGTTGAGACATTTATTAATTAAGGAAGGGAGAGAAGATGTTCTAAAATTTCTACAGGAGAAAATGAATTTACTAGTCAAGGAGCCATTATGTGATTGAGAAATCTCGGCTAAATGATGCCCTGCTGTTCAAAACTCCTATCTTTGCTGGAGGGACTATTCAGAGATATGGAGATGAAGTTTTGGAGGTCTGCTTTCTTTTCAGCCTTTGTGGTTATCATTTCCCCATGTTGGCTTGTCTTCCTGGTGTTGCTGGTCTGTTTAGGCATGATCTTAGTATAGAACATGATTGAATGTAAAAATAATAATTTCGAACGTGAGCTCCACATATCATCTTTTTCCTATTGTTACAAATGAATGTTTGTGTAGTGCTTATGTAATAATATTGGTGATGGTAGACACAACATTTGGGGACTAAATTAAATGATCTGATTGTGGTGGGGGGGGGTGGTTGTTATAAGAAACAAAGTCGAATCAAAAGCCGTAAAATCCAGTTGGAGAACATCTCCCAGTTGTGGATTTGAACTCACTAACATAATTGCGTCTCCCTGACCCTCACCAGTATTATTAGAAATGAACTCACTGAGCCTCATTTACTTCTCACCCCCGTATTAAACTCTTAGTCACCTGTTATCATTGCATTCAAGGTCTCACGTTCGCAAGCTATTTATTTCGACACTGATTTCTAGAAAATTGCATATTTTTCGCTTGCAAACAAACTTTTTCAACAATTTTACAAAAAACCTGGTGTTAGACATTAGAAAAATATAAATATTAATTATAATAAATAACTTACACCTTAATCTACTTGCAAATATCATTGTTTCTATTAATAGAAAAAAGCTAACATGGATAAAAGATACCATTTCTTAGAATGTAAGGACTTGTCATTTCTACATACAGTTTACTCATAATTTCCCCATATTTCAACATATTATTGCAGGCTAATTGTTATCCAGATTCTGTCTCTTCCTTTCTTCTGTTGCAGTGCTGAAATGCAAAAGCAGAGAAAGAAAGAGGGTCAGATAATTTGAGTTGCCACTTGCTACTACCGATTTCGATGGTTAAAGTGTTAGACAAAGTCTCAAGCCATTTCTCCTAACAAGTGATTTTCCAGACAAAGCATCAAGCGAATTCTCAACAACCACCAATGACCAGACAGGTCCCATTGTTTCCATCAACGCCAACAGGATATGTTAATTGCAGATCTAAACGATTTTGCAACAAGTATACATACAAGCTGAAACTGGTGATTTTGTTTTGTAATATTTATTTACAACCATTTCCATTGGAGTGAAGGAAAATGTTTCTCACTCTCTTTCCTCATTTTGTTCTTGAAATGGGTGTTGGGTCTGTTTCATGAAGAAGTCAGTTAAATGAAATAATTTTCAGTACTACTTTATTTCTATTTATAAACTCTTGTTGCAAACAGGGTATTAAATCTGGGGTATATTCTGTCAATAGTAGTTGCAATGTGCTGTTCTTGATCGTATGTTGGCCTATGGATCGTGTTCAGATCCATGTTTGGGTTGGTGGAAAAGATTGTGGAAGTTAAAAATTCCCAGGAAAGTGGCCATTTTTATATAGAGATCGTGTCATAGTTGACTCCCCTATAATGGTTTCTCTTAGGAATAGAAGGGTGGAGGTTAGTCCATGGTGCAACTGAAAGAGGAAACAAAATCTCATGCTTCATTCTCATTAGGGTTGGCAAAAAAACCTGCTGTCCCCGCGGGTTGGGGATTCCCCGGTTTGACCGGGGATGGGGTCAAACTGGAGAATTTATTCAGAGCCCCGTCTGGGGACGGGGATAGTATTCCCGCCCCGATCCCGACCCCGATTAATCTCCGACTTCGAATTTATATATATATATATAAAAAGACCCAAAATGAAAAAGTAAAAAGTCCAAAAACCCAAAATTAAAAAAAAAAAAAAAAAAGGCCCAAAAATCTTTTCCTCTCCTTCTTCCTTTCTCCAAAATACTAAATCCCTAAAAGTTTACTGCTACTGTTGAAAATGAAAATGTCAAACCCCCTTCCAGATTACCCTTTTATTCTGGAAGAGGATATGACCGTGGTAGTTACTAGCCCTACTACTAGCACTCACCACCCTCAAGCCTTCTAATCTAAATACCAACCTGTTTGAGACATTAGTAATATACGCAAACAGCAAACCTCCCTTAAGATTCTACAAAGATTCCATAAATACATGCATACAGCCAAGACATACAGGTGACCCAAACACTCCTACAGAAGCCCTAGTCCCTCTCAAAATATGTGTACATAAACAGATCATCAACCTAAGTCTTTTAATAAGCCGAGTCTTTCGGTGGCAAGCAGCAGCAGGATCAATCTTGAGGAAACTGACCGCTACCTGAAAAGGGAAAACACAGAAATTCTGTGAGCTAAAAGCCCAGTGAGTGACTATAGAATCATAAAGCAACAAGCATAGCGTCACTATAAACATGTAAATATACCAATGAGTAAACTCAAGCAATTGTCTCTAGATGTAGCTTTAAACCATTCTCAGACATCATTAAACACTATTATTTCCTAGTTGAAAACGAGTCTAAACGCTCTAGCTCCCAAACGTTTATTACCGACTAAGAGACCCATACTTCGGTCTCTCATTCATAACTGCCAACGTGCACGTGGCCATACTAAGTACCATCATATTTTAGGTACTTCTGCTCAGATACCTTCTCAAATTTGTCCTTCAGTATCGAGCTACTATGATTCCTTCTCATATGCCCTTCGGTATCAAATTGGCCAGATACCTTCTCAAATGTCCTTCGATATCAAATTGGTCAGGTACCTTCTCAAATGTCCTTCGGTACCAAATTGGTTAGATACCTTCTCAAACGTCCTTCAGTATCAAATGTGTATTTTGTAACATCAAATTAAGTTCCATTGGTTAGTATTTACACACAAACTCATTCTCTCATAGCCTTCCCTTAGGAAGCATATATCAAAAGCAGAAACATAGCTTTTGTAATGGTTACACAACATACCTTGGCCTGTGTTACACACATACAAGCCGGGAAACATGCGTTAAGTTATTCTCCAAACATTTGTTGCTTGAGGAAGTATAAATTCATCATTAATGCCACTGTGCTTTACTTGATCATATATGCATGAGTATTGGAAACCTTAAGTTTACTTAGTCACTCACCGCTCGTCAGGCTCTTAAGGGTTTATACGTTTCCCCTAGCTCTTCTTGGCCTGAAAAGATATAATTCCCGATTAAATACTTAGAATTCCTAGTAAAATACCTCAAATAATTCATTTATTAAAGGAACTTTCATTAACACAGACAGTCTTACTAGCGAGATCCCCATGAGCGAGATCCTCATGAGCGAGATCTTCCTCATGAGCGAGATCCTCATGGGCGAGATCCCCTAGAGCGAGATCAGCGATCCCCTAGAGCTTCAAGCTTTTCCTGTCAAATTTTCACCTTAGTGATACTCACCTTACCAACGATACTCAGCCCAATTCTTAGCGAGATTTCCCTCTAGAGCGAGATCCTCCTTACAAAATCAGCGAGATTTCCTTTATAAGCGAGATCCTCATGCCCACATCTCACTATAATTCTCCACGATGAACTGCTTGATTGTTTTTCACAAGCAGCTGTTTGCTTATGCACCAATTTCCTGTTATAACTTCAAAAATTCAGAGCTCTTTTCAAGAAACTTCCTTCTACAAACTTGTTTAGAATTGAGTTAACTTCCTTACCTTAAAATTTCAGCCCAACATTCCTTATAGTTTGGCTTGAAACTTCCAATCTTCACCTCGGCCCTGGTTAAATTCGAGATTCTGCCTTCTCTTTATTTTCTTCACTCATTGTTCTTCTCCTCCTGAAATCTTCCTCCAGCAAGACAATCTCGCAACCTAGATTCTCTCAGTTTTCGAATGGCACCGAATTCACTAAAATTTTTCATGTCAACTGCCGAACCAAGCTTTTGAAGTTCTTCCAAAAAACACTTCCCAGCCTCCCAAGTTTAAGGATTAACCGCCACGTTACCCCCACCTAATGTGTTTTTCCTTCCCTTCCATCATATTTCCTATAAATAACCATGAATTACTACTTTAATAAAAATAAGAAAGAAAATATATAATATAACATTCCTTTGGCTAAGCATGCTTATCTAGGAACCTAGAGTTCAGGGTTTACAGAAAAATCCCTAAATCCCTAAATCCCTCTAGCTGTTGCGTTGAGTCTTCAGCCGTTAAAGATTGAAGTCGTGAAGACGTGTTCGCTCCAGCCTCCATCCATCCACGTCTGCTCTAGCCTCTGCGTCCGCCCGCCTCCGTTCGCGTCCAACCTGCAATTACACTAAATCGAAATCCCTCCGCCCGTGCTCGTTGTCATTAAAAAATCTACTGCAACTGCACTAAATCGAAATCCCTCCATCCGCGTCCAACCTCCGCGAGTCAGCGTCCATCTGTTTGGCGCCATTTCAGGTGAAGACTCGTCCGTCTCCAGCCTCAGCTCCACATCCGTCCGCAACTTTCAGGTGAAAGACACTTTCGGCTTGAACTTTGTTTAGATAATGAGTCTTTGTTTTTTTTTTCTATATTTTGATTGTTCTAACTTCTGTGTTGTTTTTCTTTTGAAAAAAACAAATTTGTGCTATTTCGAGAGGCGAGATCTATCCGTTCAACTTTCAAGACTTCAAAGTTCAAGTCGGTGCTCGTAAAAATTTCCTTTCATTCTCTTGTTTGGCCATTTGATATTTTTGAAAAGTATGCTTGAAATTAGTAAATAATATGTTTGAGAAATATGTTTATGTATGTTTGATATTTGAATGTTTTGAATTTTAGGCTTGAATATGTTTGAAAAATATGTTCGTGTATATTTGATATTTGAATGGTTTGAATTTTAGGCTTGAATATGTTTGGAAAATATGTTGTGTATGTTTGAAATTTGAATGCTTTCAATTTTGGGGTTGAACCGTCGAATGCTTTGAATATGTTTGAATGCTTTGAAAATGAAGTCCAAGTCTAACGAGGGGTTTTTAAATTAAATTTTTGGTAGGTTGAAAATAATGTCTTCATCACCTTCTACAAATAAAGATCGTCCAAATCCAATTCCAAGTTCAATCCCATATCCAACCCCAGATTCAATCCCAAATTTAACTCCATGCTCATCGAATGATGATAATTTGAATGTTGATAATTGTGTTATTCTTGATGAGGATATTGAGAAGGTATCTTTAAAAAGGAGATTGACATCGGTTGTTTGGAACCATTTTAAGAAACAAAAAATAGATGGAGTAGATGAGGCGATTTATAATTACTGCAAATGAATATTAGGGGGTGAAAGTAAAAATGGAACCAAACATTTGCATGATCATATTAAGATATGCCCATATAAAAGACAAAAGGACATACGACAATCTCTATTGAATCCTAATAGAGAGAAGAACAATACATTGAGTTTATATAACTTCGATCAGGAAGCTGCAAAAAAAACATTAGCTAGGATGATAATAAGACATGAATATCCTTTCTCAATAGTTGAGCAGGAAGGTTTTAGGGAATTTTGTAATGTCATCCAATCATTATTTAAGATGGTGTCAAGAAACACAATAAAGAAGGAGATTTTGAAAATTTATGAGACCAAAAAGTTGAAGACCATGGCATTGTTGAATGAGATCAAAGGAAAGATTGCCCTGACAACGGACATGTGGACTTTCAACCACTAAACAAAAGGTTATATGGCTGTCACTGCTCATTTAATAGGTTTATATATGTCCTTTCTCCACACACTTCTGAGATGCTTCATGAAGAAATAATGGAATGTCTGTTAGATTGGAATATTGATCGAAAATTGTCATCAGTAACTGTAGATAATTGTAGTACCAATGACCCTATGGTTAATATGCTTGTTGATAGTTTGTGTGGAAACTTAATATTGGATGGGAGTTTATTTCATATGCAGTGTTGTGCTCATATTATGAACTTGATTGTGAAAGATGGGTTGGCAGTGATAGGAGATGTGATCGAAAGAGTACGTAGTAGTGTGTCTTTTTGGGTGCATACACAAAAAAAGAAAGAGAAATTTGAGGAAACTGCTCAACAGTTGAATGTTTATGATGGTCAGATGTTGAGTCTTGATTGTTGTACTAGGTGGAATTCTACCTATTTTATGTTAGCCATGACATTAAAGTACAAAGCTGCAATTTTATATCCAAGTTACAAATTAAAGTTGATTGAGTTTTACTTCCCAAGAATTTATGGAGATAGTTTTTTTTCTTGAAGTGGAAAGGATTAAAAAAATATGTTTAGATTTGGAAATAAAATATCAACTGAAGCATGAAGGTGAAAATGATGATTATCACGCTAGAAATTTAGATGGAACCTCACAGAATAACGAATTTGATGATTTTAATGACTATGACTTGTTTGTATCAAATTCCAATAATATGAATCAGAAGCAACAGTTTGATGCATATTTGGATGAACCTGTCTTACCTCGAACATCCGACTTTGACATTTTGAGTTGGTGGAAATTGAATGGTGTCAAGTATCCAATTTTACAAGAAATTGCAAAAGACATATTAGTCATCCCGTTATCTAGTGTTGCATCAAAGTCTACTTTTAGTACAAGTTTTGACAGGTTAGTTTGTTTATTTCGTTTTACATCTTTCTATCATTTAATATATTAATAAATATTTTCTTTTATTACAAATATTTGACAAGGTAAGGTATTAATACGGAAAAAGAAATTGTTACACATTTAGCAACTGTTTTAGAAGATGCAGACGATTCTGATAAAGATGGCATGGTGACTAAGGTATGTTTCAAGATTTTACATGTTTCAAAATCTAGTCCTTAAATTTTGAGTTTTATTTCAATTTAATCCCTAAATTTTAAAATGTTACAATTTTATCCTAGAATTTTGAGTTTTATTTCAATTTAGTTCTTATGTTTTAAGATTTTACATATTGAATCTCAATTTTTCATTAAATACTCACTTCAATCATTGAAAATTATTAAGAAGTGAAATTTTAAATTTAATTTTATATGTGATAAAAATAGTGAAACTTAATTAATTATAATTCTTTTAACGATTTTTAGTTTATTAACATAAATTAATTCTAAGCACGAAAAGTGAGCATTTAATGAAAAATCGAAATTAAAAATATAAATTTTGAAACATAGAGACGAAATTAAAGTAAAACTCAAATATCAATGATAAAATTGTAGCATTTTGTAACCTCGGAACTAAATTGAAACAAAACTCAAAACTTAAGGGTGAAATGTATAACATTTTGAAATCTAGGAACTAAATAAAAACTAGACTCAAAACTTAGAGACGAAAAAAGTATTTTTTTTCTTAATTTTTTCAACAAAAATAAATGAAAATTTGTATGTTATGAAAGAACAAAAAGGAAAAGAGCATGTAGAGCCACAATTTGCAATTGAAATTCTAGATACAATACTGTTAAATCTGATGAATTCTATTGAAAGATATTACAACCACTAACATGCTATTTTTTGACATCCTAAATCAGGACAGTGCTAGCATTTAGACAAACTTATTACGCAGAAGAAAAAAAAAGATTGTGCAGACAAGAACACAAGCAACTAAACTTGCCAGCTTTCCCATTCAGTTCACATGCTACATGTTTCCTTGAAGTTTCCTATAAACCAAGAAAATGAAAATCGCAATGCTGAATCAACAATCAGACGCTGAAAAGCATAGACTAAATATAAGTTAAAGTTGGAATTAAAAGAAAAAGACAGAGGAGGCAGCAGCTCAATTGTTTTGTTCTATTTCTGTGTTATTTTCATACTAATACATAGGCACCTTAATGGCATTCTTATACAACTTTACCCTTAGGGTTTTAGGCAACGAAAGAGGAAAAATTGAGAATAATTTTCCTAACTAATAGTGGGCAGGTGTCCATATAATACAGGTTGATGTAAACGTTATAAAAACAGAATTGATTGGTTGTTTCCTTTTTCTTCTTTTTATATATCCAATCCAATTAGACTTTCTGACTTGGCATTGTATTGCTTAGGTGGTTGACTTCTTTTTTCTTATTGGTCCTTGCTGGATTCTTCTATTCTAACATCCCCCCTCCACCCCCCCAAACTCGTGGGGATGTCAACAACACCGAGTTTGATTCGAAGGAGGTGGAATTGAGATTGTGTCAACGGTTTTGTCAGGCAGTCAGCAATCTGATCCGACGATGGAATGTACTGTACTTCAAGATGGCCATTGATGACTTGATCACGAACAAATTGTACATCAAGCTCAACGTGCTTCGTTCGAGTATGAAACACTGGGTTTGAGGCTAGAGCTCCAACACTTATGTTGTCACACCATAGAATCAGTTTGTAGGTTGTTTGAATTTGTAGTTCACTCAACAGTTGTTTAAGACAAATGATCTCAGTTGTGGCATGAGCAAGTGATCGATATTCAAATTCTATGATGGATCTTGCAACCGTTGTTTGCTTCTTAAAGGACCAAGAGACTAGATTGTTGCCGACATACAACTAATATGCTGCAATAGATTTTCTGTCATCAATGTTAGAAGCCCAATCATCATCCGAGTATGCTGTAAGTTGTAAATCAGTGCTAGGTTGAAAAAGGAGACCATGATGTTTGGTGGCACTGACATATCGGAGTACCCGCTTAGTTGCTTGCCAATGAATGTCCGTAGAAGCCTTCAAGAACTGACTCAAGTGATTAACTATGTATCCTATATCCGGTCTTGTATGTGTTAGGTATTGAAGGGCTCCGATAGTGCTTCTAAACAAGTAGGGATCAGATAATGGTTGGCCATCAGTTATTGAAAGATGTTTACCTACTGTGCATGGGGAGGCTGCCGATTTAAGCTCAGTTAAACCAAGTTTGTGGAGTAAATCTTCCACATACTTTGGTTGATTTAGGATGAAGCCTGACTTGAGATTGTAAACTTGGATACCTAAGAAATAGGTGAGGCGACTGAGGTCCTTCAATGAAAACCTACTGTAAAATAGGTGGACGACCAGGGATATAAATTGAAAATTGATACCTATTATTATCAGATCATCTACATAAACTAGCAGAAATATAACAGCCTCCCGAGTGTGAAATATGAACAATGAATTGTTAGCCTTTGATGCTTTGAATCCCCAACTGACTAAGGCAGTGCCTAGTGTGTTGCTCCAAGCTCGAAAGGCTTGTTTTAAGCCATAGATTTCTTTGTTCAATTTGCACACATACTCAAGATGTTTAGTGCTAACATATCCAGTAGGCTGCTTCATATATACTTCTTCTTGTAGGTTTCCATTTAAGAAGGTGTTATTGAAGTCCAGCTGACGGATCTCCCATTCTTTCGAAACAGCAATGCTAAGCACAACTCTAATAGTGGTAGCCTTGACTACAGGACTAAACGTCTCAAAGAAATCTATCCCTTGATGTTGATGAAACCCCTTTGCTACCAAACACGCTTTGTATCTGTCAATTGAGCCATCAGGATGTTTCTTTAATCGGAAGATCCACTTGATACCTAGAACATTGTATGAGTCAGAGGGTGGAACGAGATGCCATGTGTTTCTTTGAACTAGAGTTTGATACTCATTGTCCATAGCTGCTTTCCATTGAGGTGTGTTAAGCACCTCTTTAACTCTGGTTGGTTCAATGACAGTCCAATCAGTTTTAGTGGTTGTGACCAGGATTTTGGGCTTGAAAATACCAGCCTTTGCTCTAGTAATCATCGGGTGAGTTGGTTGGAGTGGGACTGTGGCCTGCTGTTGCTCAGTGGGAACAATGGGCTGCTGAAGGATACAGGTAAGGGTGAATGGTCTGTTTGTGGAGAGCCAACAATGTTCTGAGATGGCGATTTGGTCATGTGAGAGGGAACATTGATAGGAGAGGGAGTTGGGGAGCTATAAGGTTATTGTACAGGAGATATGGTTTGTGGTGCATTAGTTGTGGGTTTAAGTGATGGCTCTGTCATAGTAGGATGATTAGCATAGCTGGGTGAAGGACTTTGAGGAGTATTGATGTTGGATATGCTAGGATTTGTTTGTAATGGTTCAGAGAGGGCTTGGACAAGTGGGGTGGACATTTGGATAGGCAATGATGGAGAGATAACTTGTGAACAATCACTGATCACCTAAAAAACAGCAGGAAATGGAAATTCAGTTTCATTAAAAACAACATTTCTAGATATGTATACTTTACCGATTTTGCTTGGCATCGATGTCCCTTATGGAGTACACTTGGTCCCAAGTACACACATTTTTCAGAGTGATATTGAAACTTGTGATGTTGATATGGTCGAATTTAGAGGAAGCAAGCACACCCAAATGTTCTTAGTTTGGTTATATCCAACACTCTTTTAAACAATATCTAAGTTGGAGACTATCCATTTAGTACAAGAGTGGGTAATCCATTGATCAGAATATTGGCATTGACAAATGCATCCCACCAGTACTGATAAGGCATGGAGGCTTGTGCTAAGAGGGTGAGTCCCATTTCAACTAAGTGTCGATGCTTTCTTTCTGCTCTTCCATTTTGAGCTGAAGTGTATGGAAGGAGTACCGACTTAGGATCCCTAATGAGGAGTACAACTGATGAATCTTTTTGAATTCACTACCATTGTCAGATTGAAACATTTTAACCGTGGCATCAAATTGATTTTTAATCACATGAATGAAGTGCTGGAAAGCTGCAAGTACATCAGATTTTTGCTTAAGAGGGTATATCCACAGAAACCTGTTATGATCATCTAAGAAGGAGATGTAGTAACGAAAACCTGCTGTGGATTGTATTGGAGCTGGTCCCTATACATCAGAATAAATTAAGTCAAAATTAGCCTTGGCCCTTGATTCAGATTGTAAAAAGATGAGAGAGTGTGATTTGTCCAACTGACATGAGTCACAGAATAGGGGTATTTCATTAATTTTGATGGACTGTTTACACTGATCTAGTATTGATTTCAAAACTTTGGGGAGGGATGACCTAATCTTCTATGTCATAGATCCGTTGACTCAATAACATTTATACTAGCATTGGAAAATAAAAGTGCTTTTGAGCCATTATTTTTGTCCAAAGGTCTAAGGGTTTCTGATCTTTTATGCTTTGAGGCATTATATGGTCGTACTATTGTTTCTCCAAACTGATAGAGGCCATCCTTAAGTGTGTCGTTCACCAGAGTGTTGCCCGAATGCTTGTCCTTTATCAAACAGCAAGTTCCATGAAATTCCACAAAGATATCATTATCTTGAGTTAGTTTAGAGATGCTTACTAGGTTCTTTGCAATAGATGGAACATAAAAAACATCTTCCAAACTAAGTACACATTGTCTAGATTTTAAACTTGAGTTACCTACAACAGAAATGTATAGCTGATCACCATTACCAACTGTTAAAAGATTAGTACCTGAATACTCGGTTGGATTGGCAATGTGAGTTGGATCTATTGTGACATGATTAGTAGCACCGCTATCAGCATACCAGTTGATATCAGTTGAGCTCTCAGGTGTAGCAGTGAACGGATTATTGGAGTAGGATGTCATGAAGGTTGATGGAGTGTTGTTGGGTAGTTGCTGATGGCCAGGCCCCCTGCTTTGACTTACATTGGGTACATAAATTCCCTATTGAATCGTTGATAACACACATTAGCTGCATGACCATATTTGGAACAGACTTGACATGTTGAGCGATTGACCCTGCCTCGACCCCTGCCTCTATTGCCTCCTCCATTGTTGGAGTAATTAGGTTTTGAGTTGTTGTGTTGGAACTTCACATTACCTTGATTAATGTTGGGGGTCGTAGGTTTGACATTTCCATTACCTCTACTAAAGGCTACATTCACTGTGGATTCCCTGCAGAAGCAACAAAGGACTTGGTCGTGTTTTGATGCTCTAATCGTTTCTCAAAAGAGAAGAGCTCGGATTACATATCCAACCAGGATATGTCAGGTTTGCTTTGAATCACAACTACAACTACAACTAGATTATATTCTTCATTTAAACCAAGTAAGACTTGAGAGATTAAGATACGAGGTGATACCGGACTTTTTGCTTGAGGCAAGTTGTCTGAGTGCAGTTTCATGAGCTTTAGATACTCGGACATGGTTGGGTTCCCTTTGCGTGTTTGTTGAAACACCTAACGAAGGTAATCCTCCCCAGCTCGTGATCGAACACCAAAGAGGGCATGGATGGCATCCCATAGAGCTTTGGCGTTTTAAAATCCCATGAGCTGCAGCAACTTCTGGTGCCATTGAGTTATATAGCCATCCTAACAGTAGCTGATCAGCTGTGATCCATGCCTCATAGAGAGGATTCAACATTTTCTCACCTGTGGAGCTTGACGCACCTCCGGAAGGATCGGAGACAGTCGTTCCTACCTCATGAACAGACAGCCTTCAATGGGGAGGGAAATGAACATGGGAAGGCGAACTTTTGTACCTGAGAGGTGTCCTTCTAGTCGATACCTTTGGAGAATCGGTAATGCTAACGTTTTTCACAACATAAAATTCCCTCGTTCGAGCTTTGTGCTGGTGATTTGATTGAGAAGTTGGTTCGACGGTGGCATGCTGAACTTCATGGTTTCAGACCCTGTTGTTGTCATTCCAGAGTGTAAGGTGTTGGCCATTAAATGCTCTGATACCAAGTTGGAATTAAGAGAAAAAGACAAAGGAGGCAGCAACTCAATTGTTTTGTTCTATTTCTGTGTTATTTTCACACTAATACAGAGGCACCTTAATGGCATTCTTATACAACTTTACCCTTAGGGTTTTAGGCCACGAAAGAGGAAAAATTAGGAATAATTTTCCTAACTAATAGTGGACAGGTGTCCATATAATACAGGTTAGTGTAAATGTTATAAAAAAATAACTGATTGGTTGTTTCCTTTTTCTTCTTTTTATATATTCAATCCAATTGGATTTTCTGACTTGGCATTGTATTGCTTAGGTGATTGACTTCTTTTTTCTGATTAGTCCTTGCTGGATTCTTCTATTCTAACCGCTCGTAAATTGGTTTCATTACATTTGACCGGAAAACCAAGTCCAAAATGTCATAACCATTTCCAACGATGGAAGTCAACGAAATACAGAGGAGGATGCAACTGCCTAAAGGACGGGACTAAATACCAATAAAATGTGAGGATGGTGAAGGGAACGACTCTCGCAGTGGAAGCGAGTGATCGTTTTACAATTAACTTTGGTTTATAAAACATTAATATAGAAAAAAGCATACATGTATATGAAAACCAACAAATAGAGAAGAATAGTTACCTTTAAAGAATTTTCTTCTACTCTTCTCCATGTCTTGAAAGGTTGCACGAAAATGTTCTTTCACGATCAAGACAAGACACCATCGACATGTCTTCCTTACTACTCTCTATATCAAGAACCGATTATGTGAGAACCTCCTTTTGAAAATTTGGGAATTTGATAGAAAATCACTTTTTTGTTAGTTTTTTAGGAGAAAAAAAAATTGAGAGAGAGAGTGTGGATACGTGAAAATCAACTTTTTTTATCTGTATATTCTATAGAGTTTAAAACAAAGAGAGGATTCTCCACTCTCCCACTCCCCTACATCTGGTAGGACGTAAGGGAGATGGTTTTAATTAATTAAAATAAAATTTAATTTAATTTAATTTAATTAATAACTAAATTAATTAAATACATATATTTGAATTATATTCAAATGCACATCTCTCTTATAATCTATAATTTTAATATGAATCTCATTCATATTAATTTAACCTATAGATTTAATATGAATCCAATTCATATTATTTAATGGTTGAATCTTATCCAAATAAATTAAGCCTTTCACATTAATTTTTTAATTTTATTCAAAATTTATATTTTAATGTATCCATATACATTATATTAATCGTACTATATAACATTAATTCCCTTAATCAATTTGAACATTTCAAATCCTTTCAAAACTAATGATTCTTGATTTATCCATTGTGAACTAGCAGAGGACCAAATGGACCTAGCGTTATAAGTTCTAATAATTCTAAAATGACTACTTAAACTCTTTAATTAAATTAATCAATATTCATTAATTATGAGACATTCTAATAAAAACTCATAGTTGCACCTCTTATGAACGATAGAATATAGATCTATTGATTTAACAGATACATCATCATGTAAAATGATTACAATGGAAAATACATTCATCATCACTGCAAGCATGGATTAGTCTTAAATAACCTAATGGAAAAATCTGAAACAAAAACTAACGAAAGATGCAATTTACAATCAATTGAGTGGAGAAAAAATGGTAAAATTTAGATCCAGTTGAATATTTTGCCCTACAATGATTTTTTTTTAAAAAAAAATAATGTTATTTTAATATTTATTGATAAAAATAGGGTTGGTTTAAAACTATTGAGGTTGTGAAATCGTGGACGGGATCCACGATTGTACCCGTTCACGATTTAAGGCTAAATTGTGTACCCGTTCACAGGCTAATTTTTTTTTTCACATTTTCTCTCAACTTCTGTCTTCTTATATTTTTTTTAGCGTTTTTTTTGCATCTACGAAGAATCTTTTACTATGAAATTCAAATTTTCAAAGGCTTATATAGTAAAATAAAAATTGAATCAAATTTCTAGCTACGAATTAATTTTAAATTTTTTTTTTCACATTTTTCCCTGTCTTCTTCTTTTATTTTGTATTTTTTTTTTTTTTTGTATTTTCGGAGAATCTTTTACAAATTCAAATTCTGAAAGGCCTACAGTAAAATAAAAATTAAATCAAATCTATATTCACGAATTAAGGCTAAATCTATTTTTTCCACATTTTTCCCCCAACTTCCGTATTCTTCTTTTATTTTTTTCATTTTTGGAGAATCTTCTACTGTGAAATTCAAATTCTTAAAGGCCTACGATAAAATAAAAATTGAATCAAATTTATAGCCACGAATTAAGGTTAAATCTATTTTTTTCACATTTTTCCCAACTTTTGTCTTATTTTATTTTTAGTGTTTTTTTGTATTTTTGAAGAATTTTTTACTGTAAAATTCAAATTTTTAAAGGCTTATGGTAAAATAAAAATTGAATCAAATTTATTTTTTACATAGATTTGTTTAATCTATTTTTTTCACATAGATTTGTTTTACCCCCTTTGTATCCACTTAAATAAAAAAAAACAATAAAAAATAATAAAAGCAATAAAAAAATAATAAAAATATGGAGCTCGTGGAGCTTTGTTAGCTACATAAAAATAGTGGAGCGGATACAACCTTATTTTTGTCAATACTTTTTCCCTCCATCATACTTTTTTAATTTTTTTTTCTTTTCTATATACCCTATTTTTATTATTACTTTAAAAAAATACATTATTCTTGAAGTTACCCCCTACAATTTGCAACCCCAAGATCACTTAACCTTCATGATCATGAATCATCTACCTGAACCTACCCGAACCTCTCTCGTTAGACCCAGTCCTCAGACCTCCCTCACCGCTACGAAGGACCTGAATGTGGAGATTAATGGAGCTTTTGAGAGAGACAATGTCAGGTACTCCCTTCATAAAACAAATATCATTTCGCAAACTCCACAAACTCCAAACGGACAATCAAAGCGATGTTCAACTCTCCAGGAGAGCATGACGATCTCAAGCAATCCCAATAGACACCAAACAAGACGAAGTTAGCGTCAATTTATTTTTTTGTTTTATCTTTTACAAATAGGGGACTACTTTCCAACTTTAGTGATCACTGAAATGTCAAAGGCTTTTGGGTTGAAAATATCGATCATTCACTCGAGCACTTTTTTTTTAATTATTTTTTTATTTTTATTTTATTGTATGTGTAACCAAACCTACCTTGATAGATCAATGTAACTTCATTACATGTTATCAACTTCAATTGTTTGGGTTCAAGTGAGCATAACTCAATCTTTATTGACATTACTCATTTCCTAAGGTTAAGGGTTCAAATCTCAATACCTAATTTGTTGTACCAAAAAAAAATAAAATCAACTAATCAGCTTGTGTTTGGGATTACTTTTAGGGGAGATAGAAGGGATTATAGATAAATCTTAACCATTTTTTACATTTGGTATAACCAATTTAAATTAAATTGATTAAGATCACTTTTAAAAACAAGTTAATTTCTTGCCTGTTTTAAAAGTAGTATCCTACCCATTAACTTCTAGATTATTTTATAATCAAGTAGAGTTTTTAATTAATATTTAGTTTTTAGTTTTATACGTTAAAAAGAACATTTATTTTTTATATTATTTGTTTCTCACCCGATCAAATCTATTCTCTATTTTTCATAGATTTGATACATTAATTTTTTATAAAAATATACCATGATTTTTTTTTAATAAAGCTATTTTCCCGAATATTTCAAAACTAATCTATAACAAACAAAATTTATCATTCTAAACAATTATTTAAAATTTTAAATTACAAAAAGAAAAGTTGATTATAAATTTATTTTAGTTATTGTATCTAAAATAAGATTTTTTTTGTATTTTTTTATCAAATACTATAATCTACTTTTTTAAGTTTAAGCTTAAATTTACTAATCACTATTTTCTTCTTTTCACAATTGATTTTTCTAAAAACAAAGCTGTCGGCAATTATTTTAAAAACTACATCAACTTCCAATGGAGCCTCAATCAATTGTTGATAAACTAATTTCGCTTAACTCAACTAAATTAATTTTATCAATATCGATTAAAAAATAAGTATTCTAATTTTTATCAAATGACAGTATACAACCATTTTCTCTCCACTTTTGAGGGACTATTAGAAAATGAACTATTTACTGTAAAAGCCAAATTTCCTATATATGTACAGTGATTTACAGAAACCTCATTTATTGATTTGAAATTGTTGATGATGTTGCTTCAAAGGGCCTTCTGATCAAGCCTTTCATTCCAATTCAGGCAGCGAATCAAGCTGCGAAACCAATCACCAGTTTGATCAGACTTGTTTACAGTTGGAAGTGGATGCCTGCTCATGGATATCCTAACAGAATCTCCTCTTGAGAGTTGTTGCCTTCTCTTTCCATCGAAAGACACCCACGCATTACTCCGTGCATCTTCAGGAATCTGTAAGTGTAAGTAGAATCGTCCACGATTAAAATGCTAAGCTATAAGAAAATAAAGGAGTATGCATCCAATCATCATATCGTATTATTGGTAATTGAAGGTAGAGAAATTTGAATCTTAGATAAATTACTTTCGACAATGCATGAATGAATTAACACGAGCCTCTGTCGATATTTGAAAGCATGGTTTTAAATGAAATCACCTTTAATTCAAGTCGTGCAGAGTCTGGAAGTATAACTGGCCTAAATGAGAGAGAATGGGGACAGATGGGAGTAAAAAGCATGCAGGGAACATTCGGATGCACCTGCAAGATAGAAGACTATCAACTTAAAGATGCATAATCACCTTTAGTGAAAGAATAAGCAATTTTCTTGCTTTCCACATCAAATAGCTTCCTGTGCGACATAGAAAGAAGTATATTTGCCAAGAAAAAAGAAGTTAATAACAATACAAAGCTTTAACACTTTCCTGACAAGGTAAATAAAATTATCCCATGTAGAAAAAGAAATAAATTTCCCAAGAAATGTAGAGCTTTATCGCTTGCCTAACATGGTACATAAAAGTATTCTCTATAACAAAGAGGCGCAGTTAAACATGAATTGCACTTGGGTAATGAAAATAGCAGTCTCAAAAAATGGAAAGAAAGGTATGACAGATTTAACAAGAAAGAGACTTACGAGATATCTTAAGATTTATACACAAGATAGATGCACACTAAACAAAGTTGACCAAATCGGTAATTTCACCCCAGTGACTAGTTTTCCATAATCACATCCAAGAACCACATTTTCCATTATGTAGCTTATGGCCAGAAACCACTTCAATAATGTGGCATGTAAAAAGAAATCGGCATAACTGACAACTAACCAACCTGCTGTTTTTAGGAAATTAAAGGTACAGCAAACTCAAATGTACTGGCAACCATTTATAATGCTTTAGAAAAACCAAGATTTCTAGGGCGATTTTTTTATTTTTTATTTTTTAATAATAAAAAGAACTTTTAAATCACTAAAAACCAATTGCATACACGACATAGAAACATTAGTTTACCATAGAACCCCCTGCTGCAGTAGAGTAAGCAGTGCTTCCGGTAGGGGTGGCCACAATGACTCCATCGCCCTGGACCTGAAAAACATTTCCAGATAATATCACTCCTGAAGATAAGCTATGATGGTGTGCATATCAACCAGACTAATTTTCAACAAGAAAACCAACCTTTGTTATGAGTCGATCATGCTCATAACATTCAATTTTGGAAAGGTACGGATTGGAGCCTCGATCGACAACAACCTCATTAAGAATATTAAATAACTTCCCAGGAATAGCTTTGCCATTTCGGAAAATTTCACACTGAAGACGCATTCTTAGAGTTATATAGACACCATCGAGTGAATCATTTCCATGAATGACTTGTCTTAAGTCCTGCCTATAACTATCAAACTAATATCAAAAGAAGTATTATTATCAAACAAATGTTCATCAGTGTAGTAGTCAATCAAAAGAAACTGAAAAGCTTGAGTCAAAGAGCTTACAGTGTGGGAAGTCAAAAATCCAAGAGACCCGAGATTAAATGAAACAACTGGGGGAACGGCACCTCTAAATAAATTTGATGCATGGAGAATAACCCCATCTCCGCCCAAGCATGCTACAAAATCAACTTTCTCATGTAGGTCACTGCACTAAGCATACAACAGGATAAGCAAATCCCTGAAAAAGTAAAAGTCAACAAGTACATCAACGCAGTCAATTTAAGATCATAAATGTTGTACCTGGTGTCTTGGCTATAAAAAGTTTGGACAAATCCAAACCCTGGAATTCTTGCAAATATGTCATGTATGTCAGGTTCAACGAGGACATTCATCTTCTCCTGATGATACAAGAATAAGGCTACCTTCAAAAAGAATATAAAAGGTAAACATCCCAAGTTAGAACTCAGAGTTCCACAACAGTCCATAAGTATCAATTCAGAAGCCTTGATCTTGAACAAACACAATATTCCATTCGTACTGCAACTGCTTGATATATTTCACTTAATTTTAGAGAATTAAAATTGTGTATATTCAAATATGTTACCTACGCCTTCTTATATAAGAGGAGAACCCAATACAATTAAGAAAACAAAATAAATATCTGCGACTAATATTTACAAACAAACATCTCCAATTAATAGCACAAGTCAAATTATTCTTCAAGGTTTCATGTATTTTCCAGTCTTTGGCAATGGAGAGTCCAACTAACAGAAGAGACCAAAGTAAGAACAAATGCACAAACTCTACTTGTTTTCTGGCAAAACCAGGCCGATACATTTATAAGTTTAATTGAATGTGTGTACAAATAATATCTACAGTTAACCTTTCCCATTAACAATTAGAGATGGAATTTTCCATATAACATTATATGTCATTTAAGATCAGAAGGGTAGATTTCAAGATTTAAAATTCAGTTTTTATAGTACCTCTTTAGCTTCTTCCATGAGCTCTTGACCCAGCTTTTTCAGAAGTAATACAGTCTTAGGAGTGGATTTCCACATAAGCATCTGTTGTTGTGTACTAGGATGAGTAAAAGCCAAAGAGGATTCAGTCACTTTTTCTCTGGCACATGAAAACCCATCTGTTCGAACTAAAAACATCTCAGCCTTCCTTCTTGATTGTACCCTTACAACACCAGTGGCAGAAGCACACATATTTCCCTCCACAGATTCCACGTTAATGTTGCTAGAAACTGAAGTTGCTTGACCATTGCTCCTTAAGCCATTTGTTTCTGATTTAGACGGAACTATACCTCCAACAACAGTAGAGGCTACAGTCGTCAGAGGATTCCTTCCATCCACTCCAAGTCCTTTAAGAACAGGATTGGCAGATACATGACTATCACCATTGACATAATTCATCTTTGTAGTAGATAAATATTGGGTCTTCGAGGACGAATCTTTCACACTTGGGTTGCCATTAAAATTTCCTGCTTCAACAATCCCAGATTTAAGATCACTATCATTAACACTAGACCTTTGAACTCCGCTTGCAGATATTTCTGTAGAAATTTTTTCTTTCGTTTTCATTCGACGGTGTAAGTAATATTGAGGAGAAATATTTTTGGTCCTAAAAAAGTTGGACATTTCTTTTCTTGAAAAAATATTGCATGGAGGAATCTGAGCTTTCAGAGGGTCAATTTTGATCCCACCATTATCAACTGCTCTTAAAGATGTCATATCTTGTGTAGGACTAGGTCCGTTGTAAGCTCCATTTACATTCTGACTAACTTCATCAGTTTCTGCATAATTTTTTCTGTTAATTGAACTTTGATGAGCGCTTTCAAGCAGCAAAAATTGACCATCTTCTTCAGATGGAAATGTTTCTCCAATAATAGAAATTTCCAGAGACTCTTTTGCTCCATTATGATTATGTGCCAATTTGGAAGAGGTGTCTCTAAGCGGAATATCGCCCGGAACAATTGTCTGATTAGAGACAATCTGTGATCCACTGCGAGTTGCATATTGCCTCCATCTGGATATCATGGCTGACGTTCTCCACACACCCTCCTTACTATGAAGATAGATCAGCCCATTGCTGCCATCTGAAACCAATGATGCAAACTTCTCGACCTGATCCACTGTTGGTGCAGTCCTAACTTCAACAGGAATTTTGATCACTTTAACTTTTGCTGAACCAATAGCATCATGTAAGGATGCACTATAAAATTCGTCTTTCACTGTCTCTGCCCTAAGATCAACAATCGTTTTAAATCCTCTCTCAATTAACCACTTCAGACCTTCTTCAGTTACCTGACCACCACTCCAGAAGGCTACATCAGAATTTTTTGCTGATGTTTCGTCCTTGAAATTCTGTAAATAAACAGGATTCCAATTGGCAAACAATGTATGGCAGGGATAATCCTCCCCTCTGGTAAAACCAGAATCATAACAGACATTCTTCAGCCTTTGAAGTTTCCTCCATACGTCCAAACTACGTTCATCACCAGGAGCCAAAAAGTTTTCAAGAGCAACATGCAAGCTCTCGCAACACCTTTTCATCTCACTCCTAAAGGCAGCCAGTGGAGGAAGATTATCCTCCATTCCATCTACATTTGCACCCCGGAAAGAATTCATGGCAGATGATCTTCCAGAAAGTACATCCTCTCTTCCTTTGTTTAAAAGTGATACTAAACATCCAAGAACAGAAACTATTTTATCCTCAATTACTGGATTTTCCCCTGGTGAAACATCATATGAAACACTACATTCACCGGTGAAGGGATTGCAAAGAGTATCCATCAGCACAGAGTGCAGTCGTTCAGCAGTCCTAAAGATTCTACAATATGCCTCAACTTCTGCAATATCACCAGGAACAGGACCCATCCATGGTAACTGTAATAAATTACAAAATGGGAATGGCTTACAATCAAAATGCAAAAGGACAAAGTTAAAACACAAAATTTAAACCATCCTATAGACTTCTATCTCAATACGCACTTAAAGACAACATGGAACACAACAAACCAGTTCCTCAAGTTCCCCACAACTGAATACATAAAATCTTAATTGAGGTCCATCTCAAGAGGCCTTCATTGGCTTAATTATGCAGCAATATTCAATCTAAAAGCCGATATGGATAAAGGTTGAAGCAGGAAGAAGATAATTGTAGCTGATTTATTATAAAAGCTGCAAAATCCAAAGTTTATGTTTGATAAATACGCCATTTTCTATAATTCCAGGCCTCCAAAAACTAAAGAATTGAGAAGACCAACGGATTATAAAATTAAATTAGAAACAAGGGTGCCATCATCTTCATTGTCCCAACATCATGCTCGCAATTATGCATACAGTAGCAAAGCGATAAATTACCCCAAACAAAACCAAACTAAAACCCTTTTCCATAGACAGAAAAAAGAAAATTTTCAACTGTCTATCGACCAGAAAACACAACGAAACTGAAAGATAATTTGATAAAGAAGAAAGACCTGAAAATCGGACCCAGAATGGAGAGATGCAGACTTCGAGAGCTCCGCAGTGACAGCGAACCTAAGCCGCCTCCTGATTCGCTTCCAAGTCTGGAATTGGAATCCGAGAAATCTGGCATTATTACAGGAAGGAAAGAGAGGGCGAAAAGGGGAGAGATAAGAATGGATCACGGAGGCCGGAAGAGAGCGATTCATGGCGACGGCTATGGCGTCCAAGTGCTACTCGAAGCAACATAACACCATTAACAGTTAGCGGAACTCTTTGTTTGTTTCTTTTCTCTGTATCTCTCAAATTTATTTTCAGAATTGAATAATGAAATTGAAAAACGACAAGATGAACTGGTTGAGAAGAAAAAGAAAAATGGCGGGTGGTGTTGGATTTCAGATTATTTCATTCAATTATTTGTGGATGCCATTTTTATGATTTTTCTTTTTTTCTTTTCCAGAACTTTGATTTTTCTTTTATCAATGAATTTGAGGCGCATGCCAATCTCTAACATCATTACTCTATACTTATCCCCTTTCTTTGAAGATTTTACTTCGCGTGATTCACCTAGCATTTATATCTATCGAGAATCAAGAAATTCGTAATTCAAATCTCTCGTATTCAAAAATAAATTATTGATATTTTTTCGACCAATAACTACACAGAAGATAGATGCAGACAACATCTTAGTAATGAAATAATTAAGGGTGTTTAATTTTGTGTGTTAGGTAGGTCGTAAACTCATTTAGATGACCTTGTTTCAATACAGGTGATCTTTAAAAGGACTAAATCATCTCTTGATATTTGTTAGAGACATAATATTGAATTCACATTCATCTATCAATTTAAGTTTTCTGGTTAATCATAATTTAACATGGTATAAGATCTAGTTCAGGTAGTTAGGTCATGTGTTCAAACCTGCGAAAGTGTTAGAGATATAAGGGGGCGTTTGGATTGAGAGAATTGGAATGAGAATAAGGATGGAAATGGATAAGGAATACTCATCTTCTTGTTTGGTACAAGTGTTGTCTGTTGAAGCTTTAGGCATACCCATGGATGATGAGCATCCAAAAGGATAAGTTTTTTTTTATCCACTCTATCTCCCCTTTTAATATATGAATTTATTTTTTTATTTTATATTATTAAAATTAATTAATATATGTATATTAAATTTACAATTTAGAAAATTATATTAAAGTTTAAATTATAATATTTGAATTTCACAATTCAAAATTCATAAATTAATTCATTAACTATATAATTGATGCATTAATATTATTAATTCACATTTAATTAATTATCATTATGATTAATATTTTATGAGATTATTTTTTTAATAATTATAATTAGTTTATCATTCATCATTTGTAATCACAAAATGTCATATTAATTGTTTTAGAAATTAATACATCATATTTATATAAATTCATCAAACTGATATATCATAGTATGTAATCAAGTAACTTTAATTATAAATTACTCATTTTACAAATATTTGTAATTAATAATTCAATTAATATTATAATGTGATAGTTAAATAATTAATTTTGCTCAAAACTTTCAATTGAATTTATTATTTATCAATAATCTATCAAAATTTTATAGAGGTGTCTGTGATTAATCTTATAAATAAAATACAAAGCTAATTTGTTACCATAAAGTTTTGATAACATTCCCATATACAACCAAATAAAGTATCCTTGATTCCCAATAATCTTATTTACAAGTTTTTTATTCCCAAGCATACTTAATTCTTGGGCATCTTTAAAATATTGAATCAAATGGCCCCTAATATTAAATATACTTTATCAATTTAAGCTTTTGAGTCAATCAATGATTTAATAAGTTGAAATCGACTAATATTACTATACTTACAAAAATTAAATAAAAATAAAAATATAATTTTCATTTATAAAGTTTACTATCATTTTTAATTTGATATCTAAATTTGTTTTAGAAAGAATTTTATCTAAGTTATGATCCATGTATACTAGCTCATTACTGGTACTAAAAAGATCTCAAGATTATATTAGAGACAAGATAATAAAGTAGGTCTGATAAGTGATAATCTATACTATATTTAAACTTAATTAGTTGATTCATGAGCTATAAAATAAGAGAATTTATTTTAAATGATAAAATTATTAAAAATATTTATAAATAATAATAAAATATCATAATCTATCTGTGATAGATTGCGATAAATAGTGATAGATTACTATCTGTATCTATCTGAGTCATGATAGATACAGATAATAATCTATCGTCGTCTATCGTGATCTATCACAGATAAATTGTGATATTTTGTTATTATTGGTAAATATTTTAATTCTTTTTCTTATATTTAAAATACCGTTAAATTTCAATTTGTTAGTTTAATTTATAAAAACAGATAAAAATATTTCTGAGTTTCGGTGTCTTATGGATAAACTTGAAACGAATGGTCTTTAACAATCTGAATATAACATTTATGTCAAATGGAATCCAAACCATTTGCAAACAAAATTGAGATTTGCAATCTCTTCCAAAATCTCAATGAAATTCGATTCCATCATAGAGATGTGGGCACTCTTAAGTTTGTGTTCGAGGTATAAAGGTGTAAAATGAAATTTTTCGATAAATATGTAAAATAGATAAATATGAGATTAAAAAATTTCTCGATAAATGTACAAATTTTAACGATATTGACTATTAAAGTTGAGTTATTTAACGTCAATTTATGAAATTGGTAGGCGAAACACCCCTATAAAAAACTTACCTTATTAGTTCTTGAGTTTAGAAAAATGCGTATGATCTCATGATTTTCAAAATATATTTTTTTAGTCTCGGAACTTTTAAGAATATGTATATTGTCTAGAAGTTTTCATGATATTATACCCTTTTAATCTTTGAATTTTTTAAAATAGATTTAAAAGTTCTTTGTGTAATTTTTTTTTTTTCATTTTAAATTAGAAAAATAATTAAAAAAAAGATTCTTTCCTCTCTAAAAGTAAACCTTTTAAACTTACTTTTTAAAATTCAGAGATTAAGGGTCTATTTGGTAGATAACTCAGATTATGTTTTATGTTTTCAGATTCACTGAGTTTAGCGAATATGTGTTTGGTTGACAGTCTAAAATTTGTTTTCGAAAACTATTTTCGGATTATTCGATCCAAACAGTGCAAATTCTGAGAACAACATTTTTATGTTTTCAATATATCCAGATTTTAAATTCAAGACTTTAAAAGGCATAATTATATTAAAAATGATAAAAACAATAACAAATATATTATATCATGTTATAGGCTCAATTTTTTTTGTTAGATTAAAATATGTAATATATTACATAATATATATTATGATATTACAAAACAATAATTTTACAAAATTTTAACATAAAACAAGTTCATAAATTATTCATTAGTAATCGACGACCTAGTATGTAGTGAGTAACTAAATATATTTTCAAACACATTTTAAAAAATTATTTAAATTGAAATTTTAATTTTTGAAACTGCTATCAAACACATATCTAAAAACATAAAATACAACTTTTTTTTCCCTTGTTTTCAGATTATCTATCAAACAGACCCTAAAAGATTTTGAAAAGGTTAAACTATAAAAGATGCCCTTGAACTTTGCTCTTTGTGTCAAAAATATCCCTAAACTTCCAAAAATGCCCGTAAACTTTCAAATTTGAGTTAAAAACATGTCCTTACCGTTAGTTTTTTATAGAAACCATTAAAATTGTGTTTAAAAAAAAGCCCTAAACTTTCAAAAAGTTTCAAAAATACACTTAAACTTTAAAAAACATTCAAAAATACCCTCACCATTAGTATATGAATATAAATCCTTGATACTTTATTGCGAAAAATGACTCTAAATTAAAAATAAAAATAAAATACTCCTACTATTAATTTGGTGATAAATTTGTTTGAAGTTTTCTTGACTTCGTAAAGAACAAATTTTAAAATAAATTATATAGATATCCTCTCTTTTTTTTTTTCATATAAATACTCTCATTTTTATCCAATTTTTTCAATTCTTAAACCTATTTTCTCGGGAACCTAAATAAAATTAAAAATAATAATAAGTTGGAACATAAAATCCCACAAATTTTCACAAAGTTCCAAAATAAAAATCTAGTCTTAAAACATACCAAAACAATAAAATATCAGATAAAAACAATGTATTTGCCTATTACACACTCAACTACTACGGTACAACTTTGTTAAAACATTTAAGTCTTAAAATCCTCTAGTGATTTCATTAATCGTTTTATTATTATTTAGACCATATACCTTAAGTGAAGTGTGCACTTATACTTATTATTTTAGATTAAGAAAATGTCAAATAGTTAACCAAATGGGGAGGAAGGGGTATTGAAAAAAAAGTGGGGAGAAAACTATTAACAGCATCTATTCATATAATAGCAAGCATGTTTTTTTTTTTTTTTTTTAAAGTTTAAAAGTATTCTTAAAATTTTTGAAAGTTTAAGAATATTTTTTAAACAAAACACTAACGATTTTCATCCAAAACTAACGATAATAATACTTTTTAACTCATTTTGGAAATTCAAAAGTATTTTTAAAACTTTTCAAAGTTCAAAAATATTTTTACCACAAAGTAAAAGTTTAGAAATATTTAATATAATTTTGCTTTCTAAAGACTCATAGACCAAATAAGATTGAACGATAAAAAGATATATTTGAAAAACTTAGGGATCAAACACACTCATTCTTTGTAACTTGGGGACTAAAAAGATAAGTCCTTTAATAAATTACTAAGAACATGGATCTCAATTTATTTTCTGAACATTCAATTATTTTAAGATTTCAAATTAAACTTACATTGAAAAAAAGAAAGTGATGAAATTTCGTTAGTGTAGACTAATTGATCAAGCCTTAAGAATTATCGGTGTCAACAAATTGCTCAATGATCCCAGACGCTGGGCGATCATCAGTGTTTACTGGAGGTTAAATTCTGTCATAAAAGCTATACAACTACAAAGTAAAAGAAAGTTCGCCAGGAAAAACTAACAATTTGAACCTTAAGAGTTGGAGAAAAAGGGCCTTCAAATTGACTAATTGCCAAATAAAATTGCTACTTCAGCTCTCCCTACTTTAAGATACATTTCTAATCCAGAAAGCCCCATGCACGAACCAACATGTAATTACAAAAATGGCTACTTCATTTTGGCTTTTTTGCGGGTCGATAAATGAAACCCGAGTAAGAGAAGGGAAGGGGAAGGGGAAGGGGAGGGGGAGGGGGAGAAAATTTTGTGCGACCCAATGAGTGTGGCGATGTGTGATAGAACATTATTATGGTGTAGATTAGACTCATGAGAGGTAATATCATGTTAGCTTGACTGTTCCAGACTTGAAGGAGCAGCTGATTGAATGTTTGGCTTAGGAGGAAGACTGGCAGTTGGCTTGTTCATGGACTTGTGTTTTTCATCTCCATGTTGGATGGATGCCTTTTCAGGCCGATTGTAAGTTTCGCCCAACTCCACCTCTGCCTTCCTCTTTGTCTTTTTCTTGGTTAATGTACCGTCCACCATCCTCGCGTCCTCGTGGGAACTGCTTGAGCTTACCTTCAACTTCTCGGATTTTAGCCTGTCTAGATTTCCAACACTCACGGAAGGACTTGGTAGCTGGGCCGCTGCAACTGTCGAAACAGATGCAGGTTTGGTTGCTGGTGTTGGCTGTAAAGCTGATTCTGAGGCTAATCGCTCTCGGGCATACTGTGGCTGCGCAACTGAACCACCCTCAGTTCTAACAGTCTCGTCTACTCTAGGTGGTAACATCTTTTTCCTCTTGATTTTCTCTTGATCCTACAAAATTGGATGAGTGCCAAAAAAACATTACAAGCACAAATATAGATACAACATGACAAGACACAGCAACACGTCATTTTTTAAAAATCTATGATACAACAGGACAAGAACAAGTTTATTAAATTATACATTTTTTAAAAGAGATATCATTTTTATACCAGAAGAAAATTCAAAATAAATGAGTTTGATGCATTTATATACTTAAAAAACTTAATTGAATGTATTTCACACTTAAATTTTATTATTGTTGTCATATATGTATCTTTTTAGTCTACTCAACAAATTTTCTACGCATGTCTAACACATTTGTTGCACTAACAAGTGTCCGATATGTGTCGAACACGGACACGCTAGCCAGACACTGCTTCTTAGAGGCTGAGTGTACACCCAGTTCTATCAACGAAATAGAAAAATTTGCTTACTGATGTTTAAATGCGTAAGAGGCAAGTGTTTCACTTCAGATATGTTATCAGAGAGTAGAAATTCACCAGAATTTCCTGATAGCTTAGGGAATGAAAAAGAAAGGAAGAGTAATAACATTACCTTATGTCTGCCATGCAACGCTCTCCGCCTCTCTTTTGCCCTGCATATTGCACGTTTGATCCCATGATTATCCATGAACCCATTTGGCCACAATTCTGCAAGCTGGATAAGATGATAGTCAATGGCGCAGATTTAAGGTTGCACGAGTTTCAAAACTATGATATTGATAACTTCAAGAAGAGGAGCTATAACTAACGTAAGAGAATTTACATTACATTGGACGGAACTTCAAATAAATTTTAGAGATACTACACAAATTGATTAAAAAAAAAGGACTGGCAAGTGCGCATGTGCAGTAGTGCAGTTAAGCAACTTTAATGGCAAAAACCTTCTTTTTACAAGAAACCATTCCATAGAACTTAAATGACAGACCAAGTATCCATGAAAAATAAACGAACCGACTGCTTTTGTGATATGTTTTGTGACCACTTGCTAACATCATCGTACCCCCTTCCCAAAATGATGGAAGCAGCAACTGGATATAAATAGCTGATCGAGAAATTTAAGAATAAATGAGAGAGTAACTACCTCCAAGTACAACTTTCTTATTTGTGGACCAGCATCCTCATCCAGTCCCTAAAGTCATAAAGAAACAGAGACATAAGAAAGTATAAAGCTAATCGGAAAAGAAACGATTCAAAGGTCACTCAGGACATGAAGCAGTACATCAACAAACAGATCGTAGAGATCACAAATCTTGTCCTCCAATGCAGGATCCATTACAAATTTCTTTTTCGGAACTCCCTTTTCTTCAGAAACAACTTCGCGGCTATCTTGAGGTGTTCCACCTTGTTGTTCAATTGCCTGAAAGTTATTTGATACTCTATTTAACATCAATGTAAAATGAAAATCGTCTTCGTGGCCAGAGAATAAAGCAAAATTAAGATTAGATATATTTTAAAAAATATATGACAGTTTAAATGTGCGGGCAGGAATTCAAGTGTTTGATCTATAAGGAAGGTTCCTGATGCCTTAATCACGTCAACCCTAAAAGGTTTCCAATTGAAATTAAGTATTCGACAGCCTTCAAACTATACAAAATAGCCCAACAGTATTATGAACTATATTTTTTTGAAAAGAAAACATAACTTTTCATTGATAAAATGAAAAGAGAGACTAATGCTCGAAAATACAATAACGTTCGAGAGGAAAAAGAAATTGCAAAAAAATAAAAGGATTATCATCTATATTAGACTAAAATTAAGGGATTGTTCAATAGCTTGTCAGCAGAAGCATTTCTAAAAATGGTAATCATGTTCTGCAGAATAATTTTTGAAGAGGGTAACCAACTGGGGATAGTCAAGGTTGACATTAATTTACGGCATGTAAAATTACTATGCCCAAACTGTGATTTTTAAAGGAAAAGAAATTCACTTGTTCTAGAAAATAACCCCCTGCAAAATCAAAGTGAAAACAAATTTAAAATTTAAGAAGTGGAGAAAAACAACTTTTTAAAAAGCTAAATGGCTAATCAAACATGTCCCTCTAAACATCTCAAACGACAGTTTTCAAACTTAATTCCCAAACAACCATTAAGACTTGAAGAATGAACCTAACATAAAAATCAGCTGGGCCTCTCCTTGAATACCTATTCTAGTAGGATAACAATGGCGGTAGGAAAGGAAAAGTTGGGGCAACAAATGAGGGAAGTTAGCTACAATGGATTGGGAAGTTTGAAGCCATACAACACTACCAAGAGGAATGGGGATTTAAGCTTAAGAAGGAACTTCAGTGATATCAAGAAGATTTTGGTTCAGGTTTATTGTAATACTCTGCTTGATAAAAATAACCAATTTGAAACACAAAACAGAAGCAGAGCGGAACACAGTGCTGCAAGGCAGGAGGAACAAGGTTAAATCCCCAACAAGAGCAACTTTAACGGAGATTCGGAGGTAGTCTGAGAAGATATCAGAAAAGGAAAAAAGTAGTCCATGGGATGTCTAGAGATACCAATTTTCAATTGAAGAAGATCTAATGAACGATTGTTTAGAGATGAGTAGTAATTTGAAGTGAATTAACTGTTGGATCAAGAGAGGATTGAGCCGGTAGCAGTAAGGGAGAAGCCCTTTCATATCGTTTCACTGGTAGAAAGAGAGAAGGAACTCAAGAACAATTGTTAGAATGATTTAGACCTTCGTAGGATGGAACACAGTGTGGAAGGTTTTAGGTTCATCAGTATATAACTGTGAAAATACCGACCCCAATTTGAATCGTTAGCAGCACCATCAAAAGAAATGTCAGAATGACTGTAGGAGAAGCAATTTGCCAGCAGACTAAAAACATCCAAGCTGAAGAAAAGATGTTGCAATTTCGTCCCACAGCATTGCCTTAAGCTCATCATTAGGATATAACAGTGGAAGATACCGACACCAATTTGAATTGTTAGCAGCACCATCAAAAGGAATGTCAGAATGGTTGTAGGAGAAACAATTTGTCAACAGGCTAAAAACATCCAAGCTGAAGAAAAGATGTTGCAATTTCGTCCCATGGCATTGAGGAAGAACTTACTACCTTCTTTGCAAAACCCTTAGTCAGAGGGCAGTCCAAGTCCACAGTATGATATAATAACCCATAGATAGCCGGTAGGTCTCCAATATAACAGAGAAAGTTGTGATTAGCCGACAAGATCAAGTATATCAAACATCAATCAAAATTGAGCTGCAAGCTCAGCAAGAGAAAGGCTCAAGTTTTTATGTGATGAAAATTAATTGGTGAGACTAATCCATAACTTCATCTTTGAAGAGATTGTGCAAGAGTTGGCACTGTCAACCACCAAGACCTCACATTACAAGAGGACGCTACAGGACCTATATATTATATAGGAGATTGCTACCATTATCCCTGTGAAGTGTTAATGAACATTCGAAGTACAGTGGTTTCCCACATTGGGCTCAATGAGAGTCGACAGGAGCAAGCCAACAAGAAAGTTTACAACTGAAGCGGAGGGGATTCATTTTAAAAGGTCACCAGTTTCCTTGAGGGGAGGTTCCCGATAAAACTCATTGTTTTCGAGATGTGATCTTCAGAATCTTACAAAACTCAGCCGATAGGAAACTTGATTTTGAAGCTAGGAAAGAAGTAATATGTGTAATAGAAAATTCTTGTAAACATCCTCAAAAATCTCCTATTTCTTGATAAAAGCCATTGTGATCAGAGCTAAAGTAAGTTGCAGTGGCACCAAAAACTTATGACGAAGGAGAATGCAATAAACTTATAATGGTTCGCGGATGTGTTCCTAATCTTACCCCTGCAAGCCTTCCTCCAACCAGAAGTCCAGTAGGAATCATACAATAACGTTAAAATCAAGTACAATGGCTGTAAATATTCAATCTTATCTTTTGCTCATTATTCAAAATAGGGAAATTGAGCGGTCAGAGATACAAGATATGCTAACAACAGGAGGGATCGCACCAAACACATGCCCTTACTCCAGTTTAGAATTCTTAGTCAATAAGAATGATAGCAACTAGAGGTTCTCTAAATCTTAAAAAGTTAAAACTATCCCAGATAATATTCCAATTCTTGCGGAGTCCTCCTAGATGACAATTGTGCCAAGCTATTTTCCAATACTTATTTAAAATAAAGTTCTCATCAAATATGTCCAAATCCAAGTGAATTGGAATACTTTTGTCTTCCCAGCTTAATCTTTTTATTTAGAAGGAAGATGTTTCACAAATGTATTTCTTTATGTACTTATTATTGTTTCCTTGTACTTTAAGCAATAGTCTCTTTTCAAAAAAATAAATAAATAAATGTCCAAATCCAAGTGTCTGAGTGTCCAAGTGTCCAATGTCCAATAAAGATATTTTTGTAGAGGGACACTTTAAGCATGTAGTGATATTATTTGCTCTAAATGAAACAAACACACTGGCTAATATTCCAAGCGTTATATGAGCAACTACATTTAGTATGAGTACTCTTGCAGTCATCTCAGAATGACTTCATTTTGTAACTTTCTAGGGGCTTTGGATGGAGAGAAATGGAATAATTTTCTGGGATGAAATGAAGAATTTTCAGTCCCCCGGGATATTATTTTTCTTTCATATGTCATTCATAATTGTTCTCTTCCTTTAAATCAATGTACACCTCAACTGAAAAGACATCAAGGTTAAAAATGAAATAACTGTGTCTTTTTCTGTTAAAGAAAACAATTTCATGGTGTTCTTTCACCAAAAACATAAATTTAGATTAGTCGTGTTCCTACTCCTATATTTTGACCAATTGGACACCTTTTTTATAGCCTCCAATTCTCCATGGTTGTTTGGGTGAATGTCCTATATTTTGACCAGTTGAACAGCTTTTTTATAGTCACTAACTCTCCATGGTTGTTAGGGTGAATGGCATCCCCTTTTTTGGTCTTCTCTTCTTCCTTTGATGAAAGGTTTGTTTCTTGTCACAAAAAGTATACATGCAAGTATAAAATAAAAAATTGGCGAAACAACAGAGAGAAGGTAGGGTGAAACGATTAAACTTTACCAGCCAGCCTGCCAAACGAACATCTTTGGAGTAAAAACTATTAGGCGTGGCAGACCTAGGAAAGAGAAGAAGGTTTCAGAATAATATACCTTAGACTCCATGGATAAAGGCCGGATTTTAATCATCTCGATAACTTCCTTCTTTATCTGTTGAAACCTATCATCCTTCTCCTGCTTCACTGAGATACCCATGTTGACCATGACTTTTAAATTCCTCTATAATAGGACATTGCATGTTCAAATATGAAAAATATCAATAAGCAGAAAGTAATATAGAATAAATAAAAACAATATGGTAGGAGTAAGTTTCCACATAATAAAAGAAAAAATGGATAGGACAGATTTTTTCTACCCTGAGTTTACAAATACCAATAGCATCGTTTTTTGTCCTTTTTGTAACAACTACAAATACCATTAGAATCTAGAATTATGGTACAAAATAACTACGAAGCTGATACACAGCACAAAGTCTATAACCCTCTTCAACATCATCACAAAATACGCTGTATAGTTATATAGACAACAATAGGGAGTCCAAACTTGCAAAACCAACTCATCCTATTCAATTAGGGGGAAAAAGCCATGCATAATTCTTTTCTAAAAAACGAAACTTTTCGTTGATGAAATAAAAAGAGACTTATACTCGAAAGATATAAACTCCACAGGAGAGAAAAAGAAATGAAATATATATATACACACACACAATGGAAGATGAAGAATAAAATCAAAACCAAATGAGGTATAAAAGCAATTCATGCTATACTTAGCAAATATTAATCAGGAAAGCAAAGGTCTTGAAGTTAAATTGAATGTGTTGCCCGTACCAATGTGATATTATAAAAACTTCAGGACCCTATCGTCCAGAGCAATGAGAAATCGAACTCCAAGTGTGTGTGGTGGTGGTGGTGGGGGGGGGGGGGGGGAAGGTGGGAACAAACAATAATAACGGAATAGCAAAATGACAGAGAATTTTTCTTCGATAAAAAAGTGTCAAAGAATATTACTTCTCAATATGCATGAATTTGATGTAAAAGAAAAACTAAAATCACAGAATTACAAAAGAGAAATTATTTATCTTTTTATGAGAAGTTATGAGAGACATATATTAACAATAAAAAAAAAAGAGAACAAATTGACAGCCTTAGAGATGAGAAGTCCCTAAGTGAAACAGGAGGAATCAGAAAGGGAAAGAAATTCTAAGCATTACATCTTTATATTATATAATGGAAGGCAATACCTTTAAAGTTCGCAGTTGTATCAAGTGACCAAGAATACTCATAAGTCGGTTAATCAACCCCTTTGACAATTTCCCATGGCTTGCCTGTGAATAACTAACAATGTCAGAATCCTTTGAGTATACAATATAAAATAGAAAGAATTTTTCTATGATTAATCATAGGAACTTCATTCGAACACGTGTTCAGTTACCACGAAAAAGAATGTACAATGGAACTCAGGAACAAATGACCAACAAGTTGGAAAATCAAAGAAGAAGATAGCTACAAAAAATTGTTGGAAGAAGCCAACAAGCTATAAATATTGAACCAAACTACATTCCATATTTCCCCCTTCCATTTTCATACTGATATTACAAATTTTAACATTTCTCCCTTTCCCATTATCAACATAATAACCCAAAACAAGTCAATACATATTGTTTCCAGTTAGTGTCTGATCAGGAGACCACAGTCAACCTGTGGCAAAACTATTTACATCCCTAGCAGCAGTCCCATTCATGAACTAAGTCCCAATGACATGTACCTCATACAGCAAATAACTTTTTTCTAAAGAAAGCAACTAATAACAAGTTAATCAGAGCATCAGACCGCTAATCTGGCAACTTTAGCAAGCTTGAGTTTGATTTCTCTGGGCAATCTCCTTTTGATAGCCTGAGATGAATTGTCTGCCTCTGGATTTTCCGTAAGCGGTGGCCTAGCTGCAACATTTTTACATTAAAAAAAATAATTAAATAGAATGCAAAGTAGTCCCCATATGTGAATTGAAAAATAGATATACAAAAAGGAAATGAAGCTTACATTCAGCAACCATCTTCTCTAACTCTCTAATAGCTTTTTCTAGCAGAGAGCTTTTTGGTCTAACACTAGATCCATCTTTTTTTTGCACGTATGGTGTTTTCTGCATGGTGACACCACAAAGTTGAAGCTAGGATAGAGCCGACGAATAAAGAAAATGTCCAAAGTTGCAACAATACCACAAAACAAAACAAAACAAAAAATCTAAAGTTTGTACATTGTGCCCCTCACCCCCTAACAAGCACATAGTAAAAGAGGGGCACAAACAGCAGCAGATTCATGTTATAGCTGCATAATAGTGAAAACAAGAGGATATCAGATCAAGAATCTCCAAGGAAACTTACTCAAATGCAGAGATTGAACTAATCAAAATATACTTTCATACGGCATTACACACCTAAGGAGTTGCTAGCAACTCAAACCCACGTAATCTCTGAGCATTTTGTTGAAAAGCATATAAAGGGATGTATGCACTTAAGCTAGGTTGAGTGGCGGGATTTGTTCACTGTATGCTTCCTAATTAAATGAAGCAATTTCCAATAAACTGCAGTTAAATTAATTAAAGAACAGAAAACTTAATCAAAGAGCTATGGTTCGCCAATGTTCGGCCGTCTCACTCGAGATATGCCCTCTTATTCCAATAGACATAAAAGAAAATAGAAGTAAGCCTATACTAAAGACAACAATATGAACAGCTATAAGTCTAATGATGGAGAAAATAGTGATGAGGAAATATTTAGTGACGGTTTTAGTTTTTAGGTTTTTGCAATATGATCATATAGTTAGATTTTAAGGTTTCGTAGATTCTCTGTACTTAAATTTTGTCTATAAGGGGGTGTTTAGGGCAATTATGAAGTTAGGAGTTAATATATTGGAGTTAGGAAGTTTGTATTTGGGATGTGAGTTGTAAGATAGAGTTTTTCGATATATTTCCAAAATAAAAATAAAGAAAGAGAGACAGATAGAGTTTCTCGATAAATGTGCAAACTTCGATAATGTTTACTATTGAAGTTAAGTTGTTTAATAAGTTGGTGGGTCAAACGCCCCCTAACAGTTCATCTTTGTTTGTCTTTAACAACTAATTCATTCTATGTTACCTGTCAAATGCCCACTCACAGTTCATCTATGTTACCTGTCACATCATTTTGATTTTTTGAAGCTATCGTATATAGTACATTCCAAGAAGAGGAGCTTACCTATCCTAGATTTTTTTGAAGATATAGTCAATTTGGTTGTGACATAGTGCAAATGCTCTCCCCTTTTCTTTACTGTAGCTTTTCTTTCCTCCTCTCTAATTGGAGAAGTCTTTTGTAAATTCCCCATATGGGGGCCCTTCTTTTGTAATAAATAAATAAAACCCTCACCTCTTTTGTGCCTCACAAAAGACTATTGTGCTTCAATGTATTTCATACTTTCAAAATCATGGCCTAAAAGAAGCCTAAAGATTTATTGGTTACCATATAGATATATCACTATGCGAAACATGAATCTCCCACAAGTCATAGAATCAAAGAAATGAACCCCTAGATAATCAAGTGAGAATTATGATACTCCAAATTTTCCAACCAAGTTGAAAATCAAATTCTTATGTCCCGTATCTTTTTAAAATGGAAAATTATTTCAAATGGCAAAACTGCTGAAAATATTTACAAATATAGCAAAATTTTAGAATCTATCAATGATAGATACTGATAGACTTCTATGAATGTCTATCAATGTCACTGATAGACACCATAGAAGTTGATAGAAACCATAGAAGTCTATTAGTGTCTATCATTGATAGATTCTAAAATTTTGCTATGTTTTATAAATATTTTGATTCATTTTTCTATATTTGAAAGCAACCCTTTTAAAATACCAATGATAGATACTGATAGACTTCTATGAATGTCTATCAATGTCACTGATAGACACCATAGAAGTTGATAGAAACCATAGAAGTCTATTAGTGTCTATCATTGATAGATTCTAAAATTTTGCTATGTTTTATAAATATTTTGATTCATTTTTCTATATTTGAAAGCAACCCTTTTAAAATACCAGAAGTTAATTTTTTATCAAAATTTCAAAATTTTTTTGTAGTAACAAGAAGAAATCATTCTGGTATTTCACTAAAGATAAAGCTCATATCAAAATAACAGAGTCTGGGGACCATTATGAAAATTGAGTGAAAGTTCAGAAATTTGCATTGGTTTTATTTAATTAAAAAACATGCCAAAAATAATTAATAAAGATACACACCAAAGGGCACCTAGCTAGCTAGCTCATCTGCAAGAAATCAAACAGATAATGACATATATCTTGAATATCATCAATTTATCCAATCGCAGGTCACCTACTCATCAAAAACTAACTAGCCTCCAAAAGCACCACTCAGGCTTTTCCTTTTCCTTCCAGTGAATAAACACACCGTGCTTAAATTTATATGGAAATGAGTATAGAACAAACCAACCCTTAATTGGGAAAGTTGAAGAAATGTTTCATCCATTAAACCACAAATCTTATTCATATTAATAGAGGGAGGAAAACAAATTCCATTTCTATTAAAATAAAGAAAAACATGAAGCTTCACAATAAAATTTATACATTTAACTAAAAGTCTAGTGGCATGAATCACAAATACCCATCCCAAGTCTAGGGGGAGAGTCAAACGGAAATCAATTGATGAACAATCTAAACAGAAAGTTTATCATACACAAGTAAGGAGATGATTCATTTTCACAAACAATGGTGGAGAATCAGTACTTTGTGGTGAATGTTCATCATTTTAATTGCTTAAGAAAACTTACGGCTGTTTGCACGGAGTACTTGCCCGCTGGCAAATTAATGTCTGGCAATTCACGAATGCCATGTTTCTCTTTCATCTGAATCGACAAATCTATCTCATCTGTGCATGGTCTCCCAGGTTGGGGTTTGGATGGTGCATGTGCTACTTTTTCAAGTATGTTCTGTTGTAAAGAATCCGATGGTCCACATGACTCTTTTGATTTGGTACCAAGGGTCTTGGGTGGAAAAACACCAGGGTTTGCAGGATCAGTGTCCTTCGCTTCTGCTATAGATGTAGAGGTATCACCATTATAAACTTTTGAAGATGGAGAAGGGTCCAAAATCATTTTCGTATCACCAGATTTTTTTTTGGAACTATGTCCAGGCATATTCAATTGGTTCTGCAACTTTTCATCTTCAAGATGTTCATGTGTGATCACCATGTTCTGAGACAGATTAGAAAAACTCTTTGCAACCATCAGTGCACTCTTTCCCGCAGTTGTCCTTCCCACTTTTGTATGCTTATTTGATGAGCGACCATCATGGTTTTCAGGATGGCCCTTCTCTAAATCTTTTCTGCGTCTTTTCTTCAACTGTTGATTAGGTTGTCCAGATGGTTCACTTCTTTGGGGGGGAAAAAAGTAAAAATAAGCATAGAGAATTCCAAAAAGCAAACTGAAAACAGAAGTCTAAAAAATTAAATATTCCAAGTATAGAATAAAGTTATTCTTGTATGCACGATACTGAAACCACACACCCACAACTAGATAAACAGAGAATTAAAAAAAAAATTAAAAATTGTAATGCTACTTATTGAAGAGGGGGGGTAGATATTTATTAAAAAAGTCCAAAACAACAGAACCACATACTTAGAGGCCTGGTCCCCATCCCTGAGCTGAGCACGTTCCAGACAAGAATTCCCAATACCTTTCTAACCTAAGTCCATTGTATACCCGTCAACAGTCACCTATGCTCCAAAAGACACTTGCCCCTAGTTCCCACATGCAGAAATTCCCCCTTCTAATTAACAATAAGCTTTTCAACATATAGCTGTTGTGTTTTTTTTTTTTTTTTTTTTTTTTGGGCCGTGGGCACAGCAACAGCAGCTACTTTAGTTGATCAAGGTACCAGTTGACTAAAGTTAGGTAACATGAATACTGACAAATCATAAAACTAAAGAGAAGGGAAAAGGTCAACAAAGTCAGAAACTCACATGCGCTCCAATTTCCCCCTATTAACAAAAAATCCATCATGTTTTATTGCCGAATCATCAACTTCAAAATATTCATCCTGCAGAACAAGCAGTCAACAATAATCACCACACATAAAAAGATTGCCGTCACACTCTCAAAGAAAAAAAGAAATTGTAATTTACATTGCATAAAGGACAAACAAGACCACACGAGCAACAGAAAGAAACCAACCAACTCGGTATCATCGATGAATGAGTCTTCTGTATCATACTGATCATCATCCGGAATTAAATCTTCCTCGTCACTACTATCCTTCCCCTATGAGAATTTGATTGTCTGGTTAGTAACCATGAAATTGAAACATCTAGAGGTTCTTTGATTATCAAATGCTAAAGATGTATATCAGAATTAATTGAAAAACAAACACTGATAGTGTTACGAAGAGACTAAAGTACCATATACAGGCGCTCAATCTTCTCAATAACAGCATTAAAACGATTTGGTGCAGTTGGATCTTTCACTTCATCTTCAATTGGCTGCCCCTAATGGCAAATAAAAGGGCAAGTACTTCGTGAGTTATAGATCATTTTCTCTTCCGTTACTTTAAAAACCGACACCTGAATCCTCATTAGTAAATACAACATTGGACATCGAAAAGAAATGAATATGGACATAAACAAAACTCATAGACAACATGAAGAAAACAGAATGAAATTACACGAGTTATAAACACATCAAGATATAGACAGGCTAACAAACCATTTCCTTTTATAAAATAATGGAGAAAAAGGGAAATACATATTGAACATATACATCCCAATGAGACATTTCCTAAAGAAAAATACGTTAATAAAATGGGAACACCAATGAGAAGATTTAACGTATATATTGTGTTCAAGTATATTTTAACACACATCAATGATCTTCATGCTCCAGAATTTGCCTTTCAGTTATGACATTGTATTTTAAATACATTATGAATGGAAAAACAGTTGATATGCAATACCTGTAAGAACTTAAATAAACCAATTACATATTTGTAACAGTGCAACATCCTGTGAAAATAGTTTATATAGGAAGTCTTAAACAAATTACATATATCTCTAAGTGATTTAATATGTATTAAAAATGTAAAATTTCATATCGAACTGCTTGAGGAATGCTCCTAGTCCTAACAGAAAGAATGATGTCTCTAGATTGAAATTCATTAGTTTATTCCTTTCACTATGTCTCTAGATTGAATTTCATTAGTTTATTCCTTTCACCCAACATTTTTTACGAAGTCCATGAATACAATTTAAAGAATGAACTATGAAAACAATTGATCAATCTTCTCACACGAAATTTATCAGCCCCTCCACACTTCAAGATGAATCATTTTCCCACAACGTTTGCTTTCAATCAAATAAAGTATGTAAAGTATGCATTTATACATAAACTAGCACTCTATTTTGAATGTGCAACAGATGTCTACAAAGGGTTTATATTGAAACACTATACAAACTAAGGTATTTGTGCTTCAAAATTAACCATGTCAGACACCTACAACATTCTCACCTGTAGTTCCCTGAAGTGATAAATGCAATTCAGAAAAAAGTTCATCATGAAACATTCTTTTATGAACCAGATCATGCAACCTTTTTTAATAATCAGTTATAGCAGGTGAGCCATGAGGCTATCAAAGCGGCAACAGCATGGCTTATAACAGACGGAAAAACCTTTCTTGTGAAACCTTGCTAAAACCAAGGTTTGAATAACCTCTAACAAATAGCCCATAGAACTGAAATCCACATATATGATTTGTAAATCAAGTGAATAGGCATCCCATTCCTGAGGTCGGCATGCTCATGAGCATTCACATTATATTATAGCATAACCAAATTATATTTATAAATAAACGTTAGTAAAAATATATATAATAAGTGTGCACAAAATTTAAAAATATGCATAGATAATTAAATGGTCACGCCAATGATCATGGGGTAAACCTGAAGCCGTGGTAAAGACTATCAAATAAGCATCTCTTTTTCTCAAAACATACATACATATATTGTTCAAGGTTCTTTGCATCAGTCTCAGACCATTAACACTTTCTAGTCACTGCATCAAAACACTTGAAATATGTAGTAGACCAAATGGAGTTCTACATCGTTTTTACATTTTCATGTAAAAATAGACCCATTAAAGTTCTAATCCAGCGCCCATTTAAAGTATTGAATAAGTACACTCTTGACCACTTCAAGAATCTTGCTTGAAGGATCATTCCCCATATTGTTTGGTTACTTAAAGTTGTACCCAAGTTTTCTCCCTAATAAAATTGCAACAAACAAACTATCGAACTGAAGTGTTAAACGATTGACGCAATGCCAGAACTAAAAAAAGCTTCTGTAAATTCCAATCACACTACAAACAAGAAACAAAACACATTATACATCTAATACATTTACAGTGAAAAGAAAGTCCTCACCGGATCAATGCGACACTCGATGGCAGGGTTGGGGTTGGCTGGAGGTTCAGGCACAGTATTGAGTCCATTAACCTTGTTGGCATCTTTGACAAGCTTCTTCCACGAAACTATGGTAGTTTCTCCAGGTCGGAGCTCAACAGTGAACATTTGGCGGTCCCCTGATTTCAGGAACGAAGAAGAAGCTCTCGACGAATCACCAGCACCACCATTTCCAGTGCGAGTTCCAACGCCGGCGCCGCCACTAAAATTTTCCTCTTCCATGGAATTTCAATGACGGGTTGGACGAATTTAGGGTTGCTCAATCAGAAATTGAAGAATCGAAGAGGCGGAAGCAAAAATGGAGGGACATAACCCTTTGTAGAAGGAAAGGGAATCGAATGGGAGAGAAATTGAGAGACGGAAGAGAATTTAGAGGGTGGTGTTTGTTAACTGCACATCGAACTGAGGCTTATAAAAATGTCTCGCTCTCTCTATTTTTTCTTTTTTCTTGTTCGTTCTCAGAGAAGGAAGGGAAGGCGACGGACGGGTATTCGGCTGGTTAGGTCCACACCCGGGTTCAAAGTTGCGCATTTTTTGTTTCAAATATGAAATACACTAACAACAGAGCATTGGGATTTATTTATATAAGAATTATTTTACCTTCTATAAGCTACTTGTATTTTAATTTTATGGTCATTTGGATGGAAGGACACAAAAAGTATGAGTCAAACTAAAAATCAAAGTGTCTAATACGACCATAGTTCAACTGGTATGTGTATTACTAATTTCATAACCATATATTCGATCTCCTCATCCTACGTGTTGTCCAAACAAAGTATAGATTCAAGTAGGAACCAAAAAAAACTATAGAATTAAGTGTCAATTTGAGTCGTCAATAAGAGCATAGCCTTACTCCGTAGAATTTGTACTGTCAACCTTAAAATCATAAGTTTGATTTCTCATCCCATGTGATAAAAAAAAGTTGTCGACTTGAATTTACGATTCTCGGAGGTGAAGGTTAAAAATTTTGGAAGTCTAAATAGACATATTAATGGTTTTAATGGTTTTCTTGCATTCATTTGTACTCCTATTTCAAGACTAATATTTGATTGTAATATATTGCGTTGCTTTAAAAATTGAAAATTGCCTCCAAACAAATTCAAGTATCACATTTTGTGCTCGTTAATATACTTTTTGTGAACACTTCCTCATATTCCACTCAACCTAGCTACTATTCTTTTGATGCATGTGTAGCTTTTATTAAGCCATGTTTGTAGGCAATAGCTTACTTATTATTAGTATCGATACCTATCACGTTTAACTTGATTGATTGCACTACTTCATACGTGTAAAGTCTTGCATTTATCGACCATTACTTTTTATTGTGGTATCGATGGTTAATTTCAACAATAATATCATGCACTTGCCAAATTAAGTCTTAAATATCACAAACTATGTCGTATCACAAGACATCCTCCTCAAATAAGATTAGAGAGGGATAACGATAATTCGCATAAATGAAGATAGTTGATCTCACTTGTATCCTTACTTGGTTTTATTTAACAAAAAAAAAAAAAAAAAATCATAATACTTATATATTCATGATCTTCCTCTTATATACCCCACTATGAGCTTTTGGTCGCATTTCCAATAGGAATAGCAACGACCTAAGTTTATTGTTCAAAAGTGCTTTTAATTTATATCTAGTGATTCTTATGGGCAAGCAATTTTTTTAATACACATCTAACAAATATTGAAAGTTAAGTCACATTGTGGCACCCTTATTCAATAGACTTATCTACCTTAATGAAGTATTAGATGAACATGAAGTTCCATAAAATTCACTTGTTGATTTACTATAATATTTATAAGTGGTAAATGGATTATAGTTGAAATGCATTTAGATTTAACATTGTCAAAGTGCATTTTATGGATGTGGAGTTTACACTAGTTTGTCTATAAAAGCTAAGGAGCTCTTTGGGGAACTAAAATATAATCAGGATTACTGGGAATCTGATTACAATATTTGGAGTATAAGGTTGGATTTGTTATGTGTGTGATTACTGTGTTTGGATTGCAGAATTGGGTTTGGAATGGATTTGATCGTTTATTTATTATTATTACTTTGACTGTATGTTTATATCAATTTTTTGCATCATATCACATCATTTTGGGATATTATTTAAATCATAATTTCATGAACTTTAATCATTTTGTAGATTAAAAAATATATATTCAAAATAAAATTCAAATCTCATGTACCATGGATTTAGTAAATAAGTAATTATATTTAAAATAATTCATACAACCGTATTTTGACTAAAGAGGAACATTTATAATTTATGATGGGGGTTTGCCACAATAACCTCGTTTAACTAACTGTCTCCTCTCAAATCTATCCAATACGCATGTGTATGCATATAGGAAAAAATGTGTACATGTATTTGTATTATAACACATGCTTTCGTTTCTTAACAATTTTTATATCCAGATTGACTTCTTGGAAAGATGGGATTGAGCAATTTCGCTGATTTGAATAATCCATTGGGTGTACATTCATAAATGGATAAAATTTCTTTTTACCCTCATTTTTATTTTTTTATTTATGTATTTGTAAATGATCTAATTACCTAACCTTTGAAAAGGAAGAAAACAATAGATACCTTCATTGGTTGTATAGTTGATTATGCTAAGCCCTAGAAGTAGAAACCATATCCACCGGCACGTCTGTGGATCCCCTTCGTTACATGATTTTTTCTTAATATATCTCGATAATTGATCTATAGAGCTCCAACTCCAGAGAGTTTGAGGCCTCTGACACCTTTTTTTGAAGAGGAGTCGAGCATTTATTAGGAATTTTGGATCGAAGAAGCAACAGATCTAAATATGGTGCAGAAAAACCAAAATTGATATGAATGGAATATGCCTCTTTCATGAGTTTTTCTCGGTCAATCATCGTAGAGCACTTTCTCACTTCTTTAGTAAGATCAATGTGAAATTACCCTCCACAAGACTCTTGGTCTTTTTTCAGGGCTTTGGTGCAATAACATAATGTCCATAAATCCGGGTCGAACTAGTGTGAGCTAGCCTATTTTTGGAGGTCGTATGAGATTTGTTCTAATTTTTTAATATCTTTTTACGTTCTACTTACTTCATCAAAGGGTAAAATTACCAAAATAACCAAAGATGCACTTATGACGGGCTTCGCTCCTCGATTCTCTTGCTCGCTTCTATAGTCAATGAGATGAGGAATACGAAAAGTGAGGTGAGGAAACCCACATAGTCATTGATGGGAGCAAATCCAATAGGCGTCAAACATATTTAGCAGCAACTTGAGTGATTTGTGCTTTAATGCACCATTCTAGAAAAAGTTAGATACTTCGAACCAATAAAATAAAGGAAAAAAGAACAGTGAAATAGCTCGATCTCAAACATGACTAGATTATCTTCAGCTCAATCTCAAACATGAGTGGATTATCTTCTATCTCGTTGTTTCCCTGCAGAATAAACAAAATAATGGAAAAAGAAGACAACCTAGTGAAACACAAAGATGACGGGAAACTGGCATTACGAGAGAATGATGAGTAGGCACAAAAATCGAGGAAGTGGGAGCGAGATAACGAGGAGCGAAATCATTAAAAGAAACTTATCGTTAAGATTGTCGAACTCAACATTCTTCAAAGCTCTCTTTCTCCGCTTGTTATAAATAGAGATGTTATTCTTTTCGAAACGCATGCAAAACTGTAAAGTGTGAGAGTTGTGATACTATCTCGTAAATTGTCTTAGATAGTTGAATAAAACTTTGAAGTCCCTATTTGCACACTAGATGTAGCTTTAAAGTTGAACCACTTTAAACTTGTTGTTGATCTTTTCTTCTTTCTCTTCTTCATTACCTTTTTGCCCGTAGACCCCTGATTCTTTCATATTTCCTGGACCTTTCGTCTCTGCTCTATGGTTCTTGATTGGAAATTGGTTGAATGAAGTCATTTACAGTCTACATGCAAAATCAAGAGAAAAGATGTTAGAACTAAATGTAGATCGTTTTGAGCCATGGAAGATCCACTACCTCGAAAGTAAAATTAAGCGCAATCTTGATGCTAATCGCAATCGCAAGTTGCTCTCCAAGGTTTATAATGAAGGGATTGAAACCCAATGCGAAAGTGTTTTATCGCTTTTTGTCTTTGAATTGGGATGGAAAAATCACATAGTTGATTTTACATAATTAAAATGCGCTATACATATAAATTTCCAGTTCATAAAAATTATTTTCGAAGACTAATTTCTTCAAGAAAATCCTCTTCATGATCCTCCAAGGTCACGAATGAATACCACCAAGAGATATTCTCTGCTATTCTCTTTGGACTGGGAGGTTAGTGGAAACCTTTGTGGAATTGAAGGAATAATTTAGACAACTCTTTCTCTTTATGTGAATTAATGGAGAATTAGTGTGAGAGCGAGGGAAATAGAGTAACTTAATTTCACGTAAAGAAAAAAAAAAAAAAGTTGTTCCAAACATTGCAAACCATTCTGCAATTAAAGGCAACGAGGGAGATGGTGATTGCCCCTCTCCCACGTTTCCCTCTATCCCACTCTCCTCCAATGCATTAGAGTTTAAAATTAAATTAAATTAATAAAATTAAGTAGTTAACTTAAATTTAAAACTAATTAATTTATATCTAATATTTAAATTAATTAATTTCAATCATATTCTAAATATATATCTCTCACATAACCAATATTTTTAATATAAATCTTATTCATATTAATTATTGAAGGAACTGTGAAGTTCCACAACGGAAGCGGGATTAATCCAATTTTGTTTTTCACATAACAAAAATTTTACAGAATACTATATGCATGAATGAGAAAAATTACAACATGCTTTAAATTAGAAGAAGAAGATGTTGGATTAAGGAAGCAAGCAACGGAAGTAAAACAAGATCATTAAGCATTCTAATTCATTAATTTTGGCTTCAAACTAAGCATGCTTATGAACAAAAAACAGAGTTAAACTCTGACCTTTGAAATACCTTTGATTCACGATTTTCAGCTGCATTCTCTTCCCTCTTCTGATGTGAACCACCACAAGGTATTCCCTACTATTCTCTTGGTATCTTAGATTGAGTTGTGAGACTCAAAATAATCTTGAACCGAAGAGAATTTGAGAGGAGGTTACTGGTTTTATACAATGTGAATAACACTTCTTAAACACAAAATTTCAACATTTAGCAACGATTGCTCTGCCCATTCCCCTCGAAATTCCAGCTTTATATTGCATGACTTTCATGCAAATAACAGCCTTGCATGAATCATGACTCATGCTTGAATAATTGAGCCGAAGAGAAAATGGAATTATGTGTGAGCTACTACAATTTGAAAGTGGAAAAATCCTACTTTTGAGATTTTTTCCATTTTCAAATTTCCTTTGAATTTCCTTTTTAATTTTGATTTCCAAAATTAAAAAACAAAAAAAAATCAATTTAAAATAAAATTTTATTAATTTTACAAAATTAAGTCAATAATTAATTTTCTAATAAAATAAATAAATAATTTAATTAATTTGATATCAAATATTAAATTAATTTAATACCAATTCCACCTTTATGAATCCCCATTCATAAAATTAATATTTAAATCATATTTAAATATTAATCGATTATCCAATTCCGATTAATTCCAAAATTAAACGTATAATTATATCATATATAATTACTAATTTCCTTAATTCTAATTTGAATGTTTCAAATCAACTTATTGCACTACTCTAAGGCTAATCCGTTTGTGAGCTAGTAGGGGGACCTAGTGAACCTACAGATCATGGGCTCCAATGATCCGAGATTAATTGGCTAAACTCTTTACCGAATTAACCCACATTCGTTAACTACTGGGTTAAAGTCTGTACACTCCTCTCAATATATATATATATATTGTGTCAAACCGATATAACCATGATTAGTAAGTTAACCCTTCACAGGTTGTTCGTAATAATGGTCGTGTCAAAAGGTTGTTTTACCCCCGAGATTACCTCTTGTTCCTTAAGTCCCTCGATCCTCTAATGAATAATTAGTTTGTGATCCGATCATCAAACCGAGTCCCTCTCGAGCCAATGAGAGGATAGGGCTCCTTGTTCAAGACCTAGAGTCAGCACTTAAGAGAACAACCTCTCTATTATCCCCGAAAGCAGGTAGGAATCAATTCCATCTTGCACCTTATGTCCCCCAGCTATCTACCCAGTCTTACTCTTGAAATGGGAGACTTATTGAATCGGTGCTGTTAAGCCAACCCTCACCTATGCAAATCTAAGGATAATCCCGAATAAATAGGAGTTCATAGTTAGCTTGGGATTAAGGTCAAATTATTGTTAGGTTTTATGTCCTAAAACTCGTGGTTTGTAAACATTAGAACTTATTCTGATAATTCGATAAAGTTGTTGTTGAATATATTATAAATCCAATAAACCTAAGTCCCTTGACTATTATATGAGTACTTGAACTTTATGTGGAGACATACAAGTGAATCAGGTTCGAGTAAATAGTCAAAATGATTTATAGTATATGAATAAGATTGGGTACCTTATTCTGGTAACACTGTTGGATGCAACCTACTCTGTAGTTGTTACAAAGTGTTGTAAAGTGCTACACATAAAGTGATCATAATTTGTGCATGTTAAGACATAAGAAGTGGGGGTGTCCTGTGCAAATGAGTTTTATGCAAGATCGGACCAAGAAACCTGTCACTCTTACTTTATAACGTTGTTTACTGTTTAAGACTGACTATTTCGAAGTGATGATCTAGGTAACATAACCTTAATCCTGAGCTAACTATGAACTCCTGTTTGTTCAGGATTATCCTCTGATCTGCAAACGGTGAGAGTAGACCAATTACCTCTGTTCGATAAGCTTACCATTTTAGGGATAAGATCGGATGAATAGCTAGGAACATAGGGTGCAAGAAGGAATTCACTCTTACCCGATTAGGGTTAGTAGAGAGGTTGTTCCCTTCAAGTGCTGATTCTAGGTCTTAAACAAGAGGTCTCGCTCTCTCATTGGCCTGAGAGGGATTTGATTTGTTTATTGGATCATAAATCAATTGTTCATTAGGAGATCAGTGGAACTTAAAGAACAAGAGGTAATTTCAGGGATAAAACAGATATTCGACCCAGCCGTTATTACGAGCAACCTGTGAAGGGTTAACTTACTAATCATGGTTATATTGAGTGGACATAATATATCTACAATGAGGGGAGTTCAGTTATGAGCTTTAGTGGAATCACCCATTAGTTAACAAATGGGGGTTAGACTGGTCTAATGAGTTTAGCCGATTAATCTTGGATCGTTGGAGTCTATGATTTGTAGGTCCACGAGGTCCCCCTACTAGCTCGTAAATGGTTAAGCTTTAGGGTAGCTTGAGAAATTAATTTGAAGCGTTCAAATTAAACAGAACAAGAGAATAAATATTTAAATATGATTTAAATATATAAAGATGATTATTATACAAAAAATAATTTAATATTTGATATCAAATTAATTAATTTTTAAAATTAATTTAAGAAAATCAATTTTTAAATTAAAATGATTTAAAAGTCATTTTGTGTTTTAAAAAGAAAAATGGAAAAACATTTTGCATGGATTGCGCAAAGTGGAAAAAGAGTTTTCTCCATTATCATCATCTTTATGCTTACACACAAAACATTTTCTTCTCTACTTTGATTCTCTAAGTATGAGTTGCAAGCCATGCGCTCCATCTCTTTGCACGTTCATCTTAATATATAAAGAAGATTGGAGTTGTTGGAGAAAAAAGGAAGAATACAGAATTCGGAGAGAAAAACTACAGTGAAGAATAAACTATCTTCTTCAATTTGTTGTTGTGAGCTTTCCTTGTTTCTTCATATCTTCAAGCTATTATTGAATCCCACAACTCTGTCTAAAGCTCCAAGAGCATAGTAGGGAAGGCTTTGAGGTGGTTCACGGTGATATCAAGTGAAGGCAGCAACTAACCAAACGCTTTTCTTGAAAAGTTCATCAAAGGTATGTTCTGAAAACCCATTTTTATGAAGAGCACGCTTTAGTTTTTGTCAAAATTAGTGAATTAGAATGCTTATAGATCCTTGATACTTTTGTTGCATGTTGTTTAACTCTTACAGCTACTTAGGTCATCGTTTTTAAATCGTTAGTCTTAAATAGTAAACAACGTTATAAAGTAAAAGTGACTTATTTCGCGGTCCGATCTTGTGCAAACTCATTGCATAAGACGCCCCCACTCCTCATTTCATCACATGTACAAATTAGGATCACATCGTCTATAGCACTTTACAACTCCTTGTAACAACGTGGACTGCATCTGATAATGTTACCAGAATAAGGCACCCAACCTTATTCATATACTATAGGTCATTTTGACTATTTACTCGAACTTGGTCCACTTTTATGTCTCCACATAAAGTTCAAGTACTCATGTAATAGTCATGGATCTTTTAGTTTATTGTATTTATTTCTAAAACGAAATAAGCAATTGATATGTTCAATAACAACTTGTTAAATTTTCAGAATAAGTTTATTATTTACAATCCACGAGTTTTAGGACATAAAACCCAACATAAGAGTGCTTACCCTTGAAGCCACAAATCTTCACAAAACCCTCAAACTGGTCACGAACAATTCGTGGAAATACGAACACCCGATGATGACACAACTACAAGTGAGACCTCCGTATTCTCTTTTGGGATGAGAATTTCTTAAGAGTGTGTGGGCTTTGAGAATTTGGAAGAGATGGATTGAGAAGGAAGAAGAGATCTTGAGAAATTTTGGCAAAACTTAAGATGCAGCACTCTGAGAGCAAGCGCGTAAAAAAAAACTCTTGAAGAAGATAATCTCCTTAAAAAAAAACTGCTCATTCCCTACGTGATTAACCGATAGAGAATTAAGGTTTAATTTTGAAAATTGAAATAAATTAAAATTAATTTAAATTTAAATAATATATATATATACACACACATAACTATATGTTATATCATATATTACACATAACCTATAGTTTTTAATTTTCTTAATCAATCATGGTATTTAAAATAAATCATATTCATACTAAATTTAATTATATGAATCTTATCCATATAACTAGTATTTGAATCATATTCAAATAATTAATTCATCTCAAAATAAATTTTATATTATAATGTATCAAATACCATTATATTAATTATATCACATATAATTAATTTAAATTAATTGTATCATATATAATTAATTCTCTCAATTAACTTGAACAATTCAAATTCAAAATTTATTCTCAATAATCCCCGTTGAACTATAGAGGGGACTTTATAGACCTATAGATTGAAGCTCTAATGGTACTTGAATAATTAATTAAACTCCTTTAATTAAATTACTCAACATCCATTAACTGTTGATCACTTCACTAAAGACCGACAACTACACTCTTCGCACTACAAATATATTTTTGGGTCCATTGGATATAATCAATCAACGATGCGATGAACTTTCACAAATTGCTCGTAAGTACAACTGGGTCAAAATTACCATTTTGCCCATGTAGTTACAACTAACTCATCAAGTACCACTGATCTCTCTAATAAATAATATGTCATAGTTCAACTATGACCAAACCCCTCTCGAGCCAAGAGAGGGTGTGGTGCCATATTGTTCAAGCCCCAGAATCAGCCCTTAAGGGAGCAATTTATCTACTTACCCAGACGTTAGGGAATGAGTGAATTTCGTCTTGTGTAGCTGCATTCCCAACTCCCCTATCAGACGAATCCTCAAAATGGTAGACTTATTGAGCCAACGATCTGGCCACTCTCACTCATACAAATCAAAGGGCCGCCTTCATAGGTAGGAAGAGTTCACAACTCACTCAGGATTTAGGTCATATTACCTATGGTCATCCTGGTGAAATGTAAGTCTCTATTATGAACGGTGTTATATAATGAAACTAATCATTTTGTAGTCCGATCTTATATAAACTCCTTTGTGTTTGCTCACATGTCTCTACATGAATGATCAGGATCACATCATTTGTAGCACTTTACAACAATTGTAACATCTACAAAGCGGATTGTATTCATAATGTCGCTAGGATAAGATACCCAATCTTATCCATCTACTACGGACCATTTAGGTTATCACTTAAATATGATCCAATTATATGTCTCTACATACATGTTTAAACTACATAAGATAACCTTGGATGTTAGTTTATTAGTTTATGGGTTAATGCTACTAAATGTCGAATAAAAAATCTCATATTTTATTAAATAAATAAAAAGTTTGTACATTACGATTACAAACTACAAGACCCACGAGATTTAGGGCATCGACCCCAACAATTATAACCTATATTTTTAATGTAAATCTAACTTATATTAATTTATTAAAATATTAATACTCTCATGTTATATGGTTTATTTTAAAAACTAATTCAAAATTAACTATATATTATAGTAATCGTATCACATGCAATTATATTTTTTTCGTACCATATACAACCAATTTCATTTCAGTAATTTGTACTCTTCAAATTCTTTCCACTTAAAATCTTTGTTTAATCCATTTGTGAGCTAGCAAAGGGACCTAATGAACTTACAATTATAAGTTCCAATGATTCGTGATTAATTAATTAAACTCTTTAATTAAGTTAATCATCATTCATTAACTATAGGGCACTTCACTAAAGACCTATGGTTGCACTCTTATAAACTACAATATATTTATGTGTCAATTGTATCAACCATATTTTGTAAGTCAACCATTCACAAATTGTTCGTAATTATAAATGGATCAAACTTTCATTTTACCCCTGTAGTTACCTCTTATACCTTTAAGTACCATTGATCTTCTAATGAACAGTTTTGTTTATGGTTCTAACATACAAAGTCATTCTTGAGCCAGTGAGAGAATGAGGTCTTATTGTTCAAGTCCTAGAGTCAGCACTTAGGAGAAAAATTTGACTACTTTTCCTAAAGTCGAGAAGGAACGAATTCCATCTCGTGTAGCTATGTTCCCAACTCCTCACTCAGTATCGTTCCCAAAATGATAGGCATATTGAGTCAACAACTAAGACCACTCCCACTCATACTAATTAAAGAACGACCATCATAAACAAGAGTTATAACTCACTCAGGATTAAGATCGAGTTACATGATTATCGTTTGAAATATAAATCTCTTCAATTAATGGTGTTATAAAAAGAGATCATATTTCGTGGTTCGGTCTTATACAAACTCATTGTAAAGGGTACCTCCACTTGCATGTCATCACACGAACGATTTGGATCAAATCATCTTACAACTATTGTAACATTTACAAAGTGGGTCGTATCCATAGTGTTATAAAGATAAGGTATCCAACCTTATCCATATACTATAGTGTTGGGATTGGTGTCCTAATTTTCCCGAGTCTCGTTGTTTTGTAAAGATACACATTGTTCAATGAATAAAATAAGTGTTATTTAATTCTGGCATTTACTCATATCCAATAAACAAAGCTCCTTGGTTATCTTATGTGAACTTAAGCATGTATATGTGATATACAAGTAGATCATGCCTTAAGTGATAACCTAAATTTGTCTATAGTATAAGGATTAAGGTGGGATACCTAATTAGGGTTGGCAAGGGGGCCAGGGCGAGGCGGGATGCGTCGCTCGTCCCCAACCCCGTGGGGGAAATTATCTCACATCCCCGCCATTTGAAGGTGGGGACGGGGGCGGGGATTCCCCGTTTCCCCCCCTTTTTTTAATTGAAATTTGATTAACCCACAAAAAATCTATTAAATAAGTTTATCGAATTCCTCATTTTTTAATTCAAGTGATTTTATTTGAAATTTGATTAGTGCACAACAAATGAACAAAAAATAATAGACTATTCTATGAAATAAACACAATTGAAAATTTAAAAGCTAACAAATCCATTAAATAAATTTACAACTTAAAATTCAATAAAGTTTGAATAAGGAAGTCAACTAAAGAGAAACGTCTTACACATTCAAGTACGTTTAAAACTTAAAATTCAATAAAGCTCGTCCTTCTCTCTTCAACGATGACTTCACAATCAAATCTTTCTCCTTTATTGGCATCATACCGTTCTTAGTTGTATTTATTCCTAAATTTAAAATGTAATAAACAAATAATGTCACAGAAAAAAGACCACGAAATAATGTTAATCCTTGAGCATACCTTAGTCACCACGCCATCTTCATCAAAATCGTCTGCATCTTCTAAAACAGTTGCTAAATGTTTAACCATTTCTTTTCCCGTGCTAGTACCTTACATTGTCAAATATTTATCATAAAAGAAAATATTTATTAATATATTAAATGATAAAAAGATGTAAAACAAAATAAACAAACTAACCTGTCAAAACTTCAGTTGCAATCCAATTTTGAGCGCACATCAAAGCCTCTATCGTCTTTGGATGAAGTTTGTTACGATGTGAGCTTACAACTTACCACAAGTACTAAAGCAGACTCTGATGCAACACTAGATAACGAGATGGCTAATATGTCTCTTGCAATTTCTTGTAAAATTGGATACTTGACAACATTCAATTTTCACCAACTCAAAAATGTCAAAATCGGATGTTCGAGGTAAGACAGGTTCATCCAAATATGCATCAAACTGTTGCTTCTGATTCATATTATTGGATTTTGATACAAACAAGTCATAATCATTAAAATCATCAAACTCTATATTTTGTAAGGTTCCATCTAAATTTCTAGTGTGATAATCATCACCTTCACCTTCATGCTTCAGCTTATATTCTATTTCCAAATCTGAACAATTTTTTTTAATCCTTTTCACTTCAAGAAAAAAACTATCTCCATAAATTCTAGGGAAGTAAAACTCAATCAACTTTAATTTGTAACGTGGATCTAAAACTGCAGCTATGACCATTACCCCAAGAATTTTCTTCCAATACTTATCAAAATTTGACATCATATTTGAAGCCATGTCTCTTATCTCTTGAATGCCAGAATTAGTCCACTCAGAAATAGCCAATTTCAATTTATAAATTTTTGGGAAAAAAAGATTAGCAGTAGGATATTTGGATCCAAAAAATATTTTAGTCATGTGATGAAATATTTTCAGTTTCTCACATATCTCTTTTGCTAATACCCAATCTTGATCCAAAGGCAAACACTTGTACTTTGGTTCTCGGTGTTTTAATCGATAAAAAATAGCCTTGTACTTTAATGCAGTGGCTGACATAAAATATGTAGAATTCCACCTAGTACAACAATCAAGACTCAACATCTGACCATCATAAACATTCAACTGTCGAGCAGTTTCCTCAAATTTCTCCCTTTTTTTGTGTGTGTGTATGCACCCAGAAAGACACACTAGTACGTACTCTTTCGATCCCATCTCCTATCACTGCCAACCCATCTTTCACAATCAAGTTCAAAATACGAGCACAACACCGCATATGAAATAAACTCCCATCCAATATTAAGTTTCCACACAAATTATAAACAAACATATTAACCATGGAGTCATTGATACTATAATTATCTACAGTTACTGATGACAATTTTCGATCAATATTCCAATCTAACAGACATTCCGTATTTCTTCATGAAGCATGTCAGAAGTGTGTGGAGAAGGGACATATATAAACCTGATTATTTTGTTTTGCAAAACCCAACTATCATCAACAAAATGAGCAGTGACAGTTATATAACCTTTTGTTTGGTGGTTTGAAGTACACATGTCCGTTGTAAGGGCAATTTTTCCTCTGATCTCATTCAACAATGCCATGGTTTTCAACTTTTCAGTCTCATAAATTTTCAAAATCTCCTTCTTTATTGTGTTTCTTGACACCATCTTTAAATAATGATTGGATGACATTACAAAATTCCCTAAAACCTTCATACTCAACTTTTGAGAGAAGATATTCATGTCTTATTATCATCCTAGCTAATGCTTTTTTTGCAGCTTCCTGATCGAAGTTATATAAACTCAATGTATTGTTCTTCTCTTTATTAGGATTCAATAGGGATTGTCGTATGTCCTTTTGTCCTTTATATGGGCATATCTTAATATGATCATGCAAATGTTTGGTTCCATTTTTACTTTCACCCCCTAATTTTTTATTGCAATAATTACAAACCGCCTTGTCTACTCAGTCTATTTTTTGTTTTTTAAAATGGTTCCAAACAACCGATGTCAATCTCCTCTTTAAAGATCCCTTCTCAATATCCTCATCAAGAATAACACAATTATCAACATTCAAATTATCATCATTCGATGAGCATGAAGTTAAATTCAGGGTTGAATTTGGGGTCGAATCTGGGGTTGGACTTGGAATTGGATTTGGAGAATCTTTATTTGTAGAAGGTGATGAAGACATTGTTTTCAACCTATCAAAGATTTAATTTAAAAATCCCTCTTTAGACTTGGACTTCATTTTCAAAGCATTCAAACATATTCAAAATTCAACCCCAAAATTGAAAGTATTCAAATTTCAAAATGACCCCAAAAACATTCAAACATACTTTTCAAACTTCTTCAAGCCTAAAATTCAAAACATTCAAATATCAAACCTACACAAACATATTTTTCAAACATATTCAAGCCTAAAATTCAAAACATTCAAATGTCAGACATACACAAACATATTCAAGCCTAAAATTCAAAACATTCAAATGTCAGACATACACAAACATATTCAAGCCTAAAATTCAAAACATTCAAATATCAAACATACACAAACATATTTTTCAAACATATTCAAGCCTAAAATTCAAAATATTCAAATATCAAACATACGCAAACATATTTTCCAAACATATTCAAGCCTAAAATTCAAAACATTCAAATATCAAACATACACAAACATATTTTTCAAACAGGAGAGCGAAAGGAAATTTTTACCGACTTGAACGACAACAAATCTCATACGGCATCAGCTTGAACTTTGAAGCCTTGAAAGTTGAATGACACAAAGTCTGATTTTTTCAAAAGAAAACCAACACAGAACAGTCAAAATATATAAAACAAAAACTCACGATCTAAACAAATTTTGGATATAGCTAAACAAATTTGTCTTCATCTTCAAAGTTCAATGGCGAACATGCGGACGTTGGTACTGGAAGTCTTCAATGGCGACGGCGGACGCGGATGCGGACCTGTCTTCACACAGTCCACAAATTTGTCTTCACCTTCAATGGCAGACGTCGGACGCAGACCTGGATAGTGGGCAATCGACTGGTCGAGTGATGATCTGTCTTCACCTTCGTCTTTAGTGGCGGACCTTCAATGGCGGATGCCAGACTCGAACCTGGACAGATTTATCTTCACCTTCGTCTTCAGTCAATCTTCACGTTGGTTGAGGAATTTAGGGCTAGGCAGTGGGCAGTCGACCAAGTGATGATTTTCTCAAAGCGATGAACTATGAAGTTGAAGACTATTTTCTCATTTTTGGCAAAACAAGAAGGAAGGAAGAGAGGAGAAGATTTAGGGTTTTTTTTTTCTTTTCATTTTGGCTTTTTACTTGTTCATTTAGGGCTTTTTACTTTTTCATTTAGGGCTTTTTACTTTTTCATTTAGGGCTTTTTACTTTTTCATTTTTGGTTTTTTCTATAAACATATATACAAATTAGTTATTTTATATTATTCTAAATATATATTTATAAAATATATATATATATATATATAATCGGAGTCGGGGATTAATCAGGGTCGGGGTCGGGATTGGGGCGGGGATAATGTCCCCGTCCCCGTCCTGTCCCCGGATGGGGCCTTAAAAAAATTTTCCGATTTGACCCCATCCTCGGTTAAACAGAGGAATCCCTGACCTGAAGGACCCGCCCCGCAGGTTTTTTTGCCAACTCTATACCCGATATTGGTGACACTACGGATACGACCCGCTTTGTAGAGGTTTGCAATTGTTGTAAACTACTACAGATGGTAGATCCTGACCATTCATGTGGAGACGTGGAACGGGAGTGTCCTATACAAAGAATTTGTATAAGACCTAGACCACGAGATGACTAGACTCTGTATATAACGCCGTTGATACTAGAGACTTACATCTCACCTAAACGACCATAGGCGATACAACGTCAATCTTGAGTGTTTTGAGAACTCTTGCCTTTGAGGGCAGTCCTTTGATTAGTATGGGTGAGAGTGGCCAGATTGCCAACTCAACATGCCTACTTTTTTGGGGACTTGTCTAATCTAGGAGCTGGGAACTCAATCCACAATATGGAATTCACTTCTTTCCTGAAGTAGGGATAAGCAGAGAGATTACTCCATTAAGGGCTGATTCCGGGGCTTGAACATAGTGGCTACAACTTCTCTTTGGAAGAGAAGACTCGGTCATAGTAGGAATATAACTTATGTTCATTACAGGGATCAGTGGTACTTAAGGAGACAGATGTAACTACAGGGGCATAACGGTTATTAGTCCATCTGTATTTACGACCGATTTGTGAAAGGTTATCTTATTGTTGATTGGTTAAGATGGACACATAATATATCTATGGTAAGGAGAATTTAGCTTCCGATTTTTAGTGGAGTGTCTGGCAGTTAACGGATGGTGGATCCCGTGACTAAAGAGTTTAGTCAGTTATTCACGTACCATTGGAGCTTCGAGCTATAGGTCTATGAGGTCCCGTTGGTAGCTTGGATTCAGTTGAAGATCAGTTCTTGGTGTTGATTTGAAATGTTCAAATTGACAAGAGGTATTTTGATTGTATATGATATAATCGGTATGATGTATAAGATACATCTTGTGGAGGATTGATGTAAATGAGATTTACATTAAGTACCATGGAATAGAAAAAGAACTATGGTTTATATGTTTCATGAGATAAAATATTAAAACTATAGGTTATAACTATAGTATGATAAGTTGGTTATCGTTTATGTTTATAATAATATTAATTATTGGATAATTAATTCTTTTTATTTTAAATAACCAGAGTAGTGGGTGGTTATTGGATCATGGTAACCGTGAGTTTAAAAGGAAAATGTTTTTCCTATTTTAAAAGAGGTTTTTACAAACATTTGAAAATGTTTTTGAGTTTTCTCTCACGAAAAAGAAACTCACAAAGTTGTCAAGTAAATTCGGTTTTCTAAACGATGGTTGGACGAGCTAAATGATCGTGCAGGTGCGAGCTAAACAATCGTGCAGTATTTACTAAACTATCACATAGTTTTCTAGACGATCGTTGGCCCAAGGTAAACGATCGTGTAGAGTCTGTATGCGACAGTCCGAGCTAAACGATAGACTAAACAATCGCATAGCTTTATCTAAACGATTGGGCATTGACCTATACGATAGGTCTCCACCATCTCCCACTTGCCCAGTCGTGTACGCGATCATTGTTTCCTCCTTTGTCTGCCTCATACCAAGTCCGAACAGAGCCCACCTTTTGGATTCTCACACTGAGAATACCAAGGTAACCTTGTTGGTGGTGTCTGTCTCAACTCGACACCGTCGAGGTTTTTTGGAGGTCGTTCATGGTGCTATGAAGTTGGTTCGTGTCGCTGAGGACAAGCGCGGTGTTCGTGCTGTTGCGAAGGAGATCGTGACCCATTGAGTACGAGCGCGAAGTCTTCATGCTGTATTCGTGCGGTGTTGCGGTCGTGTAGATCGAATGTTCGTGGTTGCTGTTGTTCGAGCGATCAGAGTGCACAATGGAGCGTGTAGACGTTTCTACCATTGTTTGTACAGGTTTCCCTTTATGCTTTTGAGACTTTCATTCTGTAATTTCTGTATGATTTGCATAACCGTTTATGTTCGAAGTCAACTGTAAATGTATTGTTGATTCATGATTGTAATTTGGAATAGTTTTTTTTTTCACTGCTTGAGAAAATCTCAGAATCCGATTTCCTTTCATTGGTATCAGAGCCAAGTTCTCTAATATTCAAAAATACAAATCTGAATTGAACGCATTTTTCAGTCGCGGTGGGTTTTTGCATTTGTGGTTAACTATTTTCTGCATTTGTGGATGAACTTGATGAACGTTTCGGGTTTAACTTGCCTTTTGTTAAAGCTTTCGGTATTACAAAATGTTAATTGTAAGGGCCCTTGCGTTTTTTTGGCGAAATTAACTCTACAATCGAGTCTGTAATTCGAAAAGTTCGAGTTCGTCGAGTCGTTCGTGATGAAGCTTTGACGCATGGCGATGCAATTCTCAACGAAGAAGAAGACCAAGCGTTGATCGGATCGTGTATCTTCAGGTAAACGATCGTTGGGATTTAACTAAACGATCGTTTAGATTTTTTTATCTATACGATCGTGTAGTATTTTCTAATCGATCGTTTAGCTAATGCTAAGCGATTGGGTAAATCGTTTACCATATCGCCTAGCGTTGGTTGCGCGATCGCATAGGCGTTGGAGGTAGGTGATCGTAGTGGGAGCATGCGATGCTCGTCGTTTAGTAAGGCGCATGCTAGACGATTGCATAATTAGCAAGCTTCATCGCTTAGTTACTATTTATGCGATCGCACGTATGCGATACGGAGACGTTTGCTAAGTGATCGCTTAGGCGATGGTGCTTCGCGGCAATGTAGTCACTTAGAAGATCGCGGAAGGCGGGCGTAATGCATAGTGCGCTAAGCGATCGTGTACTTTAGGCTTCATCGCTTAGTAAAGGTACACGATCGTATAGTAATAACTAAATGATCATTTGGATTTTCTAGACGATCGTATAGTAAATGCTAAACGATTGTTTAACTCTGGAGCGCTGGTAAGCGATAAAAAGAAGTGTTTGTTTTATTCTGTACACGATCGCGGGGTGCTTAGTACACGATGGTAGGAGAAGCGATGCTTTGCCGAGCGGTTCAAGACCCGGTTCGCTTGTTTGAACCGGAGACTCCTTGTCTTTGTAATAGTTAGCTTTCCTTTTTGTGTTTTAAGGCAATTTTACCCGGTTCATCAACTCTTATTACTTATACATGTGATGTATAGTGCTTATATGCCAAAGTGTTTGTCATATAGTTAAAACCCACCTTAGGTTGTGCAATTACTCATGCATCATGTATTATAATTGTTATAATCTTGCATGAAGAAATTACTTGAAAGCATGCGCATGCATCATGACATATAGGAGTTATATTTTGCATGCATTGAGCATTATCATGTATCATCCTTTTATTATAAATGTTATAGTCTAAGGGTGAATGGAAGCATGTTTTGTAGGAAAACATATTAAATGTAAAATTAATTTTTGATCTATAAAAGTCAAGCTTATTAAAACAATAGAAGTGTAACCATAAAACAGTTACAATTTGTAAATATATTTTTCAAATTGTTACATTAAGATGGTCACAAATTTAAAGGTAGAAGTCATTACAATGACAAGTGATTCTCAACAATCCTTCTCGAATGACTAACATTTGAACGAAAGTAATAATAAAATATTTTCTCATAGAAAAAAAAAATATATATATAAATTTAAAAACCAATATCTTTCTATTTGAATAGATGCATAGTGAGACAGGGCAACTGTAACATTCCGAGTTTTTCATAATTTAATTTAACATTTTCTTTGTTAAATTAAGGACATTTTTGTCAGTTTTGAAATTTAGTTTGCTTAAAGGGAAATTTTGGATTTTTATGTGCATTAATTCAACATTTTATTGGGAGAATTGGTTTAATTTTGGAATTTGGATCCAAAATTTAAGTAAATAATTAGGAGAAGATAATTAGTTTATTTGGAAGTTATTAAATCAATTATCTAAAAGATTTGTAAATTTGGATTTAAGTTAGAAAGTTGGAGTTTAATTTTGTGATTTAGGATTTTTGGAAAGAAGTGATTTAAAAAGTTGGTGAATTTATTATGAGGTTTATTTAATTAATGGAGAAGAGGCGAAAGGTTTGAGTTCGATGTGATATATTTATTAAGGAAAAGAAAAAGAAAAAACTAGATATATTATGGGTTTTGGAATTTAAGAAAAGGGAAGGAAAGAATATTATATATATATATATATATAATTTTGTATGGTGGAGAATTAAAAAGAAAGAAAAATAAAAAGAAAATCCTCATTCTTCTCCCTCTCCAACTGTCACAGTCGCTCTTTTTTAAGCTTCACTTAGCGATTATGCGACACTTGTTCCCGCTTACGAACAAGTCAGCCAATTCGAATACGAACAGCCAATGGCACACCGGATGTCTCTCGCAACTTCCCACCCCGTTTTAGAGAAAACGATTTTAGAAAACGGGTATGGAGAAAAGGCCAAACAGTTTGATTGTAAGAATAGAGAAGAGAAAGATTGTAGTAGGCTAGAAAGCAATAAGCAACAACAACAACTTTATAACATACTACTCTGGGTATAGGGAAGTGATCACGCCGCAAACCCCCTCTCATGATAACTCTCTCTCTCCTCTACGTTTCGTCTCCTTCCCGTAATGCAGCCCATTGCCGTCAATTTCAGCCACCACTTCCAATTCTTTTGGTCATTGCTTAGTGTCCATCGTCGCTGCGCCGCACCTTTGACGAACGAGTGACCGCGAGCACCGTCGGTTCTACTTTTGTGTGCACCCATCGCTACCGATCTCTTTATCTCCATCCGATCTTTCTTTTTCAGACTCATCGTGTGGTTTTATCTTACCGCCGCCCAATCTTGGATCTACCGTTGGCATCACCGCTTTCCAGAATCGACGTTTTGGGTAAGTTTTGGTATCCTGTATGGGTTTTCTTGGTGAATCTTAAATAACCATCTAGTTTTGGCTTCTGTTTTAATTTACCCACGATATTTAAATGATAGGTTGAAGACTTGGAGGATTTTGATATGTGTCTAGTAGTATTTGAGGGTTCGATATTTCCTTTGGTAGGCTTTGAGATGTTCTTGGTTGGATTTTGTTGACGGTAAAAGTTTTAGCCTAATTATTGTTACATCCATGATTTTAGAGGTTGGATCTGAAACTTTGAAGGGGTTAGAGTCATTGTTCAGCAAGGTCATGGGCGTTATCTTGGTTTTGTAAGTGTTCAAGGCTTTGAAACTCTTTGGATTTATTATCAATTTAAGTTTGGGGTTTAGCCATAAATGTCAAAATTAATCATAATTTTGTTTTAGGAATTGGGTTGAGGAGTTTCATAAGCTAAAGGTGTTGGGATTTCTTGAAGTGCATTTAGGTAAGTAATCTTATTACTGGAACCGCCTTTGTGCCGGGCGATAAGATTAAGGGTAATTTTATTGGTTCTAAGATTGAATGACTGTTTAGAAATAATATATGAACATGTGATAATATGTTTGAAGCATGTTATAAGTATGGGCATGTTTTAGAATTTTTATGAGGTGTATTAAGAGAATGATTGAGCTTGGGTCTAAATTATGAGATAAGTGACACTATTAAAATTCTATAGTGCTACACGAAAATTAGATATATGTTGACGTACATGTTTTCATGAAATTTATTTTTGGATCTATGAATGTATGTCGTGTGATTTACCATGAAATTACGAATGATCCATTATGTGAATATTTTAAAGAGTCTAGTGCATGAAAGAGATGTATTAGGGTTGATTCATTTTTTACGAGATTACACATGCTTGTCTAGACTGATTTGCATAATATTATTTACAAGATTTTATAGGACTCGTGAATAGGTAAATGTTATATGTAATATGATCTTGGATGCGATCTCTTTTTCTTTCCAACATTATATTTATTTGAGTGCATGAAAGGATGCATGTCTAGGGGGACTAGTGCGTGAAAGAGATATACTAGGGTCTATATGTATGAAAGTGATACATACCTAGAGGAGGCTGAGGTGTACGAAAGAGGTGCACACTCAATGGTAGTTGCACTCTTCGCACTACAGATATATTTCTATGTCCATTGAATATAACCAATCAACAGTACGATGATCCTTCACAAATTGCTCGTAAGTACAACTGGGCCTAATTACCATTTTTTCCTATAGTTACACCTAACTCCTTAAGTACCAATGATTCCTCTAATGAACAATAGATCATAGTCGCACTATGATTAAATCTCTCTCAAGTCAAGAGAGGGTGTGGTGCCACATTATTCAAGACCCAGAACAGCCCTTAAGGGGGCAATTTATCTACTTACCCCTGCTTCAAGGAAGAAATGAATTTCATCTTGTGTAGCTGAGTTCCTAGCTCCCCAATCAGACGAATCCCCAAAATGGTAGGCTTGTTGAGTCGGCGATCTAACCACTCTCACCCATGAAAATGTAAGGACCGCCCTCATAGACAGGAGTTCATAACTCACTCATGATTAATGTCATGTTACCTATGTTGGGTTTTATGTCCTAAAACTCGTGATTTGTAAACAATAAAAATTATTCTAAAAATTCAATAAGTTGTTACTGAATATATGTATCGCTTATTATAAATCCAATAAATCTACAAGTCCCTTGACTATTACATGAGTACTTGAACTTTATGTGGAAACATAAAAGTGGAGGTTCGAGTAAATAGTAAAAAATGATCTATAGTATATGAATAAAGTTAAGTGCCTTATTCCGGTAATACTGTTGGATGCTGCCTACTCTGTAGTTGTTACAAAGAGTTGTAAAGTGCTACAAACGAAGTGTTCCTAATTCGTACATGTTATGATATGAGGAGTGGGGACGTCCTGTGCAAATGAGTTTTGTACAAGATCGGACCACGAAATCAGTTACTTTTACTTTATAACGTTGTTTACTAACTATTTCAAAGCGATGACCTAGGTAACTTGACCTTAATTCTAAGCTAACTTTGAACTCCTATTTGTTTGGGATTATCTTTTGATCTACAAACAGTGAGAGTAGTCCAACAACACTACTCAATAAGCCTCCCATTTTGGAGATAAGACTAGAAGCTGGGGATATAGCTCTACAAGATGGAATTCACTCCTACCCGATTAGGTTAGTAGAGAGGTTGTTCTCTTTAAGTGTTGATTATGGGTCTTGAACAAGGGGCCCCACCCTCTCATTGGCCCGAGAGGGACTCAATTTATTGATTAGATCACAAATCAATTGTTCATTAGAGGATCGTGGGACTTAAGAAACAAAAGGTAATTTCGGGGGTAAAACAGAGATTTGACCCAGCTGTTATTATGAACAATTTGTGAAGGGTTAACTTACTAATCATGGTTATATCGAGTGGACATAATAGAGTTAAAAAATGGGCTTTAGTGGAGTGACCCATTAGTTAACGAATAAGGGTTAATTCGGTCTAATGAGTTTAGCCAATTAATCTTGGATCGTTAGAGCCCATGATTTGTAGGTCCGCGAGGTCCCCCTATTAGCTCGTAAATGGATTAGCTTTAGAGTAACGTGATAAGTTAATTTGAAACATTCAAATTAGAATTAAAAGAAATTGAAGAATTAATATTTAAATATGATTTAAATATATGAAGGTGAATTTGTGTAACAATAATTTAATATTTGATATTAAATTAACTAGAATGATTTGAATTGTTTAAATAATTATTTATTAATTTTATTTAAGAAAATTAATTTATGAAATTAATTTTGTAAAATTAAGAATATTTTCAATTTAAAAAATAAATTGATTTATGAAATCTATTTGAAAAGTTGAAAAATAAGAAAAACACATAAATGGATTAGTCAGTTTTTTCCATTCATCTTCTAGTTGCTCACCCATAACCCACCATCGTTAGTCTTCAATTACTCCAAGCATGAGCTGCATCTCATGCATCTATCTTCGTTGCATAATTGTCTGCAATATATTGAGAAGATTGAGGTGAATTTGAGGCATGCAATATGTAGAATTTTTGCTGAAAAATTTGTATGAAGAATGTGTTTTTCTATTGGGTTGCTGCTGTGAGTTATTCTCCAAGTTCCCTTAATTCAAGCTTATTTTGAGTCCCACAACTCAATCTAGAGCTCTAAGAGGATAGTATGGAAGATCTTAAGGTGGTCTACAATGAAATTTAGAGAGATTTGCAGATAGAAATCTAGTTTTCAGAAGTTCTACAAATGTATGACTTGAAACCCATTTATTTATGCAATAGAATGCTTTAGTTTTTGCGAAATTAATGAATTAGAGTGCTTATCGATCCTTGTTACTTCTGCTGCATGATGATACGTTGCAACAATTGGTATCAGAGCATCATATAAGCATTCAATTCGGTTTAATTTTGGTGTGGTGGGTGTTTTTTCACAAGTTATATGAAACTGCTGCACTGATATGGTTTTTTGAGTTTTGAAATTTAATTTCTCTTTTATTTTTTTATTAAATTTGTAATTGGCTCTTGTTTGATGAGCTTATAAGTGTTCTCGATAGTCTATAATTTATTTGGAGTCATTAAAGATGAAATTAAGATATAATTGAAGAAATAAGTGAAAAAGACCGAGTTGCATATTCCAGTTTTTCAGCCTCTGCTCAAATATCGCCGTTAAGGTTCAGTGCTAGACAATCGCTTAGCTACGGGAGCTAGACGATGTGAAGAAAAGCTAGACGATCGTGTAGCTTTGGGCATTCAGCGTTGAAGTGCTATGCGACAGCACTACATGATCGTTTACCTTTGTGCGACAGCTAAACGATGCATTGAAACGTTATACAATAGCACTACACGATCGTATAGCTATGCATGCGATAAACGATAAAAAAGATGCGTTATACGATGGCGCTCAACAATTGTGTAATATTTGTCTGGCGCTAGACGATGGAGCTGCACGATAATGTTAGACATTAAGCGATCGTGTAGCATTGTCCGACATTAGACGATGGCACTATGCGATAGATGGAAGACACTATACGATCGTGTAGTTTGGTCAAGCGCTATGCATTGGCTGCTACACAATCAAGCAAACACTAAACGATCACGCTAGATGATTGTAGTCATTGCTAAATGATGAGCCTTAGCGAGATATTAAGCAAGGAACGAGAGCAGCCAATTCGACCGGTTCTCTTGAGGTCTGGTCCGATTTAACCTCAAATGGTTTTTGGCTGGTCCAATCCATACTTTTCTTGTCCGATTCAGACGGTTCAGGTCCAATTCAAGCTATTTGGGTTCGTTTTGGAGTAGTTCGAGCGGGTTTAGAAGCTGTTTTGTAATAATTAGGCTTTTTGTATGCTTGTTTATGCCAAAACTAAAATCGTATCAGTTAGTGTTTAATTGTTTATGCATGTGATGTATGTAATAATTAAATAATTCATGTATGTGCGTACAGTATGCCATGTAGATTTAAAACCCCACTGTAGGAAGCATGTTACATGCATTGAAAGTATGTTATAATATATTATAATATATAGTATGCATGTTAGGGTTTCTTTTATTTAATATGATAGTTATATTAGATATTGAATGTCTTTGTTGTTTGTTGTGGATGTTTAGCATGTCTAAAATTTTGTAAGTTGCTATAAAATTGAGTTAGACATTTAAAATCCATAACAAAGAACAGTTGCATGCTCACTTAGGTTAATGGTTCTCTAGTGTCTGCATGGAATTTGCAAGCTGAGAAACATGACCAACCTCAACAAACATAGAAGCTTGAGTTTCCATGTGATTCTCAATAGAATCCTACACACACTGAGAAGAACTATCAACAAGTTCATACATTAAAGAACTCAACATCATACCTTGGCCTTGAGTTTGAGGAATCAGGCGTTCAATAGGGATCGAGGCTAATCACTTCATTGCTTAGCTCGGTAATCTCAAAAGATTACAACAATGACTCATCGAGTCTCCCAACTGATTTAGTGATATGAGCAACGAGGTCACTCAGTCTCTGAAACTCAGCTCTAGCTTCTGATCCATAATGAAATCTATCCTGCTGGAAACTCGAGAATTCATGTTGACCAAATAAGGGCTCCTACTCAAACTCATCAGAATTGTTAGAAAGTTCCCTAACCAATTTTTTTAAAGACATACCTGAATTGGCAGAATAAGTGCACATCGATGTTAAGCTTGGGCTAGGCATCTCCAAAAGGAATAATAATCATACTTAGGACCATGCGAAAGCTAAGGACATGATTTAGATGGATGACCTTGAAATGAACATATTCGGCATGTCTTAAGCTCTTGCAATTAGCTAGTAGCCAAAACTTGAACAAGAGAGGTTAGTTCAGAAATTTGATTTCTAAACTCATGAAATTCTCTTACATCTTTTTCTTTACGTTGAGCCGCTTGCCTTGTACGAAGTGCGTAGTAGATATTCACATCATCTGCCATGAGAAAACAAGTAGACACAAGAAAAGAAAATTATTTTTGGGTTTTTAAAGTTTACAAGTCAAATTCAACTAAAAGAGATTAAATGACTTGCCTCCCCAACAACAACGCCATTTTTGTTCGAATTCGAAAATCACTAACGTTAATTCAATTTCAACCCAAAACAAAAAAAAATATATATATATATATATATATATATATATATATTTATATCACCGAAACCTACTTCTTATACTAACAAGTAACATAAGCAGAAAGTACGAGATCAAACCATAGAGAGGCCAATAATTAAATATTCTCTTAAACTAAATTCGACTATAAAAAGCAGTAAAAATGAGGTTTTGGTTTTGTATAAAATGAAAACATGCAATGAATTAAAATGCAAGGGATAAATGTAAACTAGGAATGATCTATCTAGTTTCTAGAGCCATTCAATGCAATTTCTGATGGAACGAATACATGCATAGCGGAAGAAAAACGGATCTAAAGTACTATAAATAGATTAATTACAAAGATAAGCATGCATGCAATAAAACAAGAAAAACGGAAAAAAAAAAAGAATACAACCGTTGTAGTCTTTGAATCTTCTCCAAATCATCTTTGATCTCCTCATAAACGATTCGTAGACTACCATAAGAGTATTTCCGACTATTCTCCGACCTTAGTACGGGATGGTAGAATCCAATGAGTGACTAATTTGGAGAGGAAAAAGCTAAAGCTTTGAGAGAAAAAGGGACGAGATTATCACATAATCTCATCTAAACCCACTATGGCTAAGAGTTCTTCAAAAGCAATAAACACTCCCTTTTAAAGAACATTACATGCAAACATGCAACTTTGAGTTTGATGAGAATTTGACACTAAAAAACCCACTAACTCAAAGTGAGATTTAGTGGGACAAGTGTCTTCAAATAAAGACAACACTTAGCCATGCAAAAGTTGGCATATCCCACTCACAGATGTTGGATCTTTCCACTAACTCGGTCAAAGTTTGACTCTCAAAATCCAAAGTCAACAAATTTGACTTTTTTACTTTCAAAGTCAAAAGTAAACTATTTGACTTCTATTGTATTTTTACCAAGTCAACAATTTGACTTTTAATGCAATTTTGACCAATTCCATTTAATTTCAAAATTAGTTATAATAATCAATTTTTTAAACTAAATTGATATTAAATAAATAAATAATTAATTAATTAATTCAATTTAATATCAAATCCAACAAAAATCCCAATTTTTGTGAATCCCTACTCATAATCTTGATATTTAAATCTTATTTAAACATCTCTTATTTTCTCTCTTTTTATGTTAAATTCACAATTAACCATTGGGATAAGTATATCGTATATATTTAACGCTTTGCTCAAAAAACTGAATTTGAATACTACAAATTCGTTCATCATATTGTTCTAATGTTTAGTCTGATATGAGCTAGTAGGGGGACCTCATGGACCTACAGATCATGAACTCCAACAATCTATGATTAACCGGCTAAACTCTTTAACCTAATTAACCATCATTCATTAACTACCAGGTCACTCTACTAAAGCCCAGTAGTTGTACTCCCCTCACTGTAGATATATTATGTCCACTCGATATAACCATGATTAGTAAGTCAACTCTTCACAAGTTGTTCGTAATAACGGTTGGGTCAAAAGTTGTTTTACCCTCGAGATTACGTCTTGCTCCTTAAAAATCACTGATCCTCTAACGAACAATTAGTTTGTGATACAATCACCGAGTTCCTCTTGGGCCAATGAGAGGGTGGGGCCCCTTGTTCAAGACCCAGAGTCAACACTTAAGGGAACAACCTCTCTACTATCCCTAAAAAAAGGTAGAAGTGAATTCCGTCTTGCACCCTATGTCCCCAGCTATCTACCCGGTCTTACTCTTGAAATTGGAGGTTTATTGAGCCAACCTTCACCCATGAAAGTCTAAGGATAACCCCAAATAAACAGGAGTTCATAGTTAGCTCAAGATAAGGTCAAGTTACCTAGGTCATCGCTTTGAAATAGACAGTGTTAAATAGTAAACAACGTTATAGAGTAAGAGTGATTTAATTCTTGGTTCGATCTTATGCAAACTCATTGCATAGGACGCTCCCACTTCTTATGTCAATACATGAATAAATCAAGATCACTTTATTTGTAGCACTTTACAATAAATTGTAACAACTACAGAGTGAGTCGTATCTGATAGTGTTACCAGAATAAGGTACCAACCTTATTTGTATACTATAGACCATTTTGGCTATTTACTGAACTTGACTCACTCTTATGTTTCCACATAAAGTTCATGTATTCAAATAATAACCATGGATCTTTAGTTTATTAGATTTAGACTTTACAAGTGCAATTCACATATTCAATAACAGTTTTATTGAATAAATGTCAATAACATCTTTTTGGATAATATAATATGTTAATCATTACAAACTGCGAGTTTTAGAACATACAACCCAACAAAATCCTACCTGGACTAAAACTCCAGTGGATGATATACAATGTTGAGTAAAATAGAGAAAAAATACAATAAACTAGGGAATCAGATACCCAATACTTATCCCACTTGCCTTAGTTCTATCTATTTCGCAATCCTAGTCCCACTAGGTGACCATTGAACAATTTAACCAAGAGGGCCTTTGTAAATGGATCAGCCAAGTTTTATTTAGAGGCAATATGCATGACAATCACGTCTCCTCGTTGTAAATACTTGGCTTCTATGGTGGAGTCACCAACACAGCTTTGCTTGATACTCCTCTACACTATATCTCCTCCGTTCAGAGTGAATACTAACCTCGAAGAAGATTTCCCAGAATCTAAATCGGTCTGAAAGTCAAAATCAATGTATCCAGTAAGGAGAAAAATATAACTACAAGGGCATAACAGTTATTGGCTCAGCTATACTTACGAGCGATCTATGAAGGATTATCGCACTGCTGATTGGTTAAGATGAACACATAATATATCTGTGGTAAAGAGAGTTCAGCTATCGATCTTTAGTGGAGTGCTTGACAGTTAATGGATGGTGGATCCCGTGTCTAAAGAATTTAGTCAGTTATTCACGTACCGTTGGTGCTTCGAGCTACAGGTCCATGAAGTCCCCTTGGTAGCTCAATGGATTCCGTTGAGGATCAGTTCTTGGTGTTGATTTGAAATGTTCAAATTGATAAGAGGTTTTTTTTATTATATATGATATAATTGGTATAATGTATGAGATACATCTAATGGAGCATTGATGTAAATGATATTTACATTAAGTACCATGGAATAGAAAAAGAACTATGGTTTATATGTTTCATGAGATGAAATATTAAAACTATAGGTTATAAATATAGTATGATAAGTTGGTTATCATTTATATTTATAATAATATTAATTATTGGATAATGAATTATTGTTCTTTAATAACCAATTGAGTAGGTGGTTATTGGATTTTCATTGTAACCGTGAGATAAAAGGAAAATGGTTTTCCTAATTTTAGTAAGATTTACAAACTGTTGAAATTTTTCATAAATTTTTTTGGAGATTTCTCTATCGTGCAAAAGGATCTCACAGAGTCGTCAAGTAAATAAAGATTTACTAAACGATAGCTTGGGCGAGCTAAACGATCGTGCAGTGGTGAGCTAAACGATCGTACAGTATTTACCAAACGATCACATAGCTTTTGTTAGACGATCGCATAGCTTTTTTTAGACAATCACTTAGCTTTATCAAAATGATTGGGTATCGACCTATACGATAGGTCACCGCCATCTCCCACTTGCCCAGTCGTGTACACGATCAGTGTTTTCTCCTTCGTTTGCCTCATTCCAAGTTCGAATAGAGCCCACCTTGTGGATTCTCACATCGAGAATACCAAGGTAGCCTTGTTGGTGGTGTCATACTCAAATCGACATTGTCGAGGTGTTGTGGAGGCCGTTCGTGTTACTGAGGAGTTCATGACCGAGGCGATCGTTGAGGACGAATGCGAAGAGTTCGTGCTGTGTTGCGGTTGTGTAGATTGAGCCTTCGAGGTTGCTGTTGTTTGAGTGATCGTGCGCAAAAGAGCGTGGAGACGCATCTTCAAATGTTCGTAGAGTTTGCTCTTTGTTCATTTAAGTTTTTTTCATGTTGTAATTTCTATATTAATTGTATAACCGCTTGTTTTGAAGTCGAATGTAAATGTAATGTTCATTCATGATTGTGATTTGGAATAAACTTATTTCCACTGCTCGTGAAATTCTCGAATTCGATTTCCTTCAAAAAGGACCATGGTTTAAATGTTGCATATGATGTGATATTAAAACTACAAGTTATAAATATGATAAGTTAGTTATTATATTTATTTATATTTAAACAATTATGAGATAATTGTTGGTGGTTTTTCCATAACGATGCGTGAAAGTGGGAGGTTGTATTCAATTTTCATAATTGAAGGATAAAATGAAAAATGTTTTCATTTTTTTGAAAAGAACCACATTACCGCTTCAGTGGTTGTACACTGCTTATCATTTGGCTTACGAGAGCCTACACGACAGCCTCAAGTGTTTCCTAAACTACCGTGTTGTTTTTACTAAGTGATCGCACGTCTGAGCGAGATTCACTAAACGATCGTCAAACGATCAAACCTGTTTTACTAAATGATCGTGCACCTTTTCTAAACGATCAAGCACAAGTCTATACGATAGACACAAACCTTTCCCACTTGCTTAGTCGTTGAATACGATCGTTGTTTTCTCTTTCCCTCTACTAAATCCAATAGAGCCCACACCTTCTGGATTCTCACTCCGAGAATACCAAGATCACTGAATGGTTCGTGGAGAAAACTGTTCGTTTGCTGAGCGCCAGCGAGAGATTTGGGTAGATGATTGCAACACAGCGAGAGGTGTTGATCCAAAAGAGAGCGAGAAAAAGGTAGAAAAAGAGTTCTTCAAAAGGTATGTCTCTCGTTCCTTTGTATTTAATTTATCAAAGCATGCCGTAATTTGTTCTAAAATGCATAACTGGCTTGTATATTTGTGAATATTTGTAATTCTGTCACAATGAATTTGGAACGGTCTTGCTTTCGCTCATAGGTTCTCTTTGATAAGAGTTCCTCCAACCTTGACATCCATTTGCCAGATTTCATAGTCATAAAAGTGGCAACTGATAAGAGTATCCTAAATAACTTGATCGTGGCAACCGGAGATAAGGTTTCTTCATAGTCCACCCCTCTCTTTGGGAAAACCATTTGCCACAAGTCTAGCTTTGTAGGTTTATACCTTACTAGCTTGATCTCATTTTATTTTGTAGATCCATTTGCAACCAATAGATTTTACCCCTTCTGGTTGATCTACAAGATCCCAGACTAAATTGAAGTACATTGACTCAATTTTGAGATCCATGGATTTTATCCACTGGTCTTTATCCATGTCCCTCATTGCTTGTTTGAAAGTCAATGGATCCTCTAAGCCATCATCAGGTATGACGACCCGAGTTTCAATTAAACTCATGTACCGGTCAGGCTGTTGCACAATCCTCCCACTACGTCGAGGCATTCTAAACTTTTGAGAAGGATGTGAAGTACTAGTTTCATCAACAATTCTTGCTAAAGGAGCTGCTTGATCAACAACTCTGGTTGATCTATCTGTAGTTTCTATGATTAACTCACTTAATACGAGCTTACTGCGAGGTTGATGATTGTTAATGTGGTTTTCCTCAAGAAATGTTGCATTTGTCGACATAAATACTTTATCTTCCTGAGGATCATAAAAGAAACCACCTTTTGTCTCATTGGGATAGCCTACAAATAGGCATACCTTTGAACGACGTTCTAGCTACTTCGAATTTTACACCAACACATGTGCTGGGCATCTCAATTCCTGAAGTGACGTAAACTACCTTTACGTCCTCTCCATAACTCATAAGGTGTTTCTGAAACACTTTTCGAGGGAACCATGTTCAATGTATACACTGCAGTCCCTACTGCGTGACCCCAAAAGGAACTTGGCAACTGAGTATAACTCGTCATAGAACGAACTATGTCCAACAGGGTTCTATTTCTCCTTTCTGCAACACCATTTTGTTGAGGTGTGCCAGATGCTATGAGTTGTGACTGAATTCTGTGTTCTATTAAATAGTCTTGAAATTTTAAGTTCATGTACTCACCAACTCGATCTAATCAAAGTGTTTTAATCCTTTTACCTAATTGGTTCTCAACTTCTGCCTTATCTTCCTTGAACTTTTCAAGTGTATTGGACTTATTGTGTAATAGGTAAATGTAGTCATACCAGCTCTAAGGGTTCTTTGACTCTAAAATCTTTAACAGTAAAAGTTCTTTTGGTCATCTTACCCTCAAGATTAGATTCGCATGGTGGTAAAAAGTTATCTTCTAACCAGTTTAGAAGTCCACTCTTAACCAATCTCCCAATCTTATTAAGATTAATGTGACCTAGTCTTAGGTGCCAAAGATAGACATTTGGAGAAATTTTTCTTTTCTTATGATGAGTTTCAGCTGTTTTAAACATCTCTATATTTAAAACGGCTTTTACCTCAATCAGTTTTAACATGTATATGTTATTCTTTATATTTGCAGAACATATTATATTACCTTTTGAGATAATGAACATTTCATTATATTCAATAAAAAAAACTTTGTAATTTTGTTCTACAAACATGAGATATAAATTAAATTTCTTTCCATAAAAGGAATGTAATAAACATTTTCAAGTAAAATATGTCTATCTTCAATAACTTTATATCTCCCACTGCTTTAGCCGAAACAATCTCTCTGGTCCCTACTTTAAAGGTTATTTCGTCTTCTGTAAGTTGTCTCTAGGAATTAGTTTCCTGAGCAAAAGTACAGATATGATTAGCGGCTTCTAAATCCATTATCCAGGTTAACGTATCATTTTCCACCAAGCACGTCTCAATGACAAATAAATTATGTTTACTTTGTTATGCTTTCTGGTGGGTAGCATAATTGGGAGATAAAGGACATTCCTATGTTAAAACATAGTCTAAATCATTAACTGCTAGTATATTCGATTTCCATGTTGATTTACCGTTAAAAAATGTCAGAAGCGAGTAAATTTGAAAAATTCAACATGCTGAAATTATAAACAAATTATAATTTGTGAATTGCTTCTAAACCTAATCAAATTTTAGCAAAGTAATAATGTACCCAAATTTCATTATTTTATTTGCAACAATACTATAGTGAGTCAGAATAAGTGCTACCGAGGGGTAGTCAAATACTCCTCCACTAAAGCGAGACATTATTGACTAAATACTATCTCCATAATAACTCATATTTCGATAGTCATTTAGCTACTATTTTCAGTCAAGAATTTACTAACACTTAGTAATTATGTAAGTGTTACCCTCCATTTTTAGATCTTGGAGATTAGCGATCCAAACGATGCTACTGAATTGAAGAGTCAAAATCGGGAAACAACCTAAGAAATCATATCCATTTATGGAGTTTAAGTTGTTCCGTATCCCCTGTTACAACCTTCCGAGGGGATAGCCATCGTTAAATGACTAGCAAGGGCCGTGTAAAGCTAACCAGCAGGCGCAACATAGGAACCTCATGGTCCAAACCAACGGAAGAGACTGTAGGACACATCAACACAGATCCTTCACCCACTTACTGTAAACTACTTCCCCCATTCACCTTGATCTTGATCCATACGAACACTTTTCGAATGGAGGTCACTTTTAGGGTGACACGAAGCATCGTATAAATCTCATGGTGTGAAATTTCTAGGGATATGAGAGTTGAAATCAATAAATCACGTATTTGATTTTCCAATGAACAACTTCTCCTCAATCACCTTGATCTTGATTCATGCAAACACTTTCTAAATTGAGGTCACTTTCAAGGTGACACGAAGCGTCGTATGAATTTTATGGTGTAAAATCTTTTAAGGACGTGAGAATTAAAATCAAAACCTTGTGTATTTGATTTTGCTATGAACAACTTCCCCTATTCACCTTAATCTTGATTCATGCAAACACTTTCCGAATTGAGGCCACTTCCAGAGTGACACAAAGTGTCGCATGAATCTCGATGTGAACTCTTAGGGACGCGATCACATATGTTATTAATCTCCCACTGAAGTGTTCTAATAGCATATCATATGTGTTATTAAATTCCCACTGAAGCATTTTAACAACATATCATATATGTTATTAAACTCCCACGGATGTGTTCTACTTGTTTTTGGGTAAATTTTTACTTAGGAATGTTCCAGCTAATTAAACAACCTAAGTCTATGTGGTTTATCCAAGTATATATAATTGGATTTAACCTACGATGTCTAGGTGAAAAACCAATTTTAACACCTTATACCACTCATGTGTGCTCATAAAACCGGTTAACAATGCTCAATTATTTGGCCATAATCCCTAGGTAGGAGGTGTTCCGTAGACGTCAACTTAAGTACCCCCAACCTTAGATAGGATTATATACCAGTTGAGTTTGTAACGTATTTTACAAGATGTCGACCTATTTTAACTATTAAAATAGGTGGTTTAACCTACGTGAGCATGCAACTTATCTTTGTTATGGATTTTAATGTCCAATCCAATTCTATAATAACTTATAGAATAATAAACATGCTTTACATCCATAACATGTTTTTATTTAAAAATTATATAAACATTCATTCCATGCATTTAATATAACAAATTATATTAAAACAAGAATCCTACACATGTATACAATATATTATAACACTTATAATATACTTGCAATGCATGCTACATGCTTATTCTATGGTGGGATTTTAAATCTACATCGCATACAATATGCACACAATATGCACACAATAGATAAATTATTTAATACATACATTTACAATGCATGATTAAATACACACACTAAAATGGACCGATTTTGGCATCCTAAGCTACCTAAAAGCTACACTTATTACAATAATCAGCAAACAGCTCCCTCGAATCGACTTCAAACTCTTTGAACCAACCCAAACCACCTAAGAAACCAGCAAAACAGCTCAAAAGAGGCAAAAACTGGTCAAACCAGCTTGAACCGGACCGATCCAGACCATCTGGACCCGCTTAGCCACCACCAGACGTGCGGGTCATCGAGGAACGAGTCTGGTCAGACGCGGTTCATCGGGTTGGAGCGAAGTTATTGGGTCGAATCAGACGCACTGACGCAAACCGGCTGGCGAGGCATCGAGAAACGAATAAATGCCAAATGAGGAAGCAGGCACGCGGGGAATCGAGGAATGAGTAAGTGAGGACGAACCGGGTTCTCGGGTATGAAAGTGGGTCTGGCGCCATATTGTTCAAACCTCGAAAGCTGCTCCTTGTGTAGTTGTGTTCCCAACTCCCCAATCAGACGAATTCCCAAAATGGTGGGTTTGTTGAGTCGACGATCTGGCCACTCTCACCCATACAAATCAAAAGATTGCTCTCATAAGCAAGATTTCACAACTCACTCAGGATTAAGGTCATGTTACCTATGGTCATCCTAGTGAAATGTAAGTCTTTATTATGAACAATGTTATATAATGAGACTAAACATTTTGTGGTATGGTCTTATAGAAACTCTTTTGTATATAATATCCCCGCTTACATGTAACCATTTGAATGATCAGGATCAGATCATTTGTAGCACTTTACAACAATTGTAACATTTACAAAATGGGCCATGCTCGTAGTGTCACCAGGATAAGGTATCTAACCTTATCCATCTACTACAGACCGTTTAGGTTATCACTTAAACATGATCCACTCGTATGTCTCTACATATATGTTTAAGCTACAAGATAATCTTGAATGTTAATTTATTGGTTCGTGGTTAATGCAACTAATTTTGAAATAAAACATCAAATACTTTATTACATAGATAAAATGTTTGTACGTTACAATTACAAACTATAGGACCCTACGAGATTTAGGGCAGCAACCCCAACAATAACTATCAGCCACTCCTCGGCCTCCACCAGATTTTGCATCCTCCCCCTTACCTAATTCGGAAAGAAAGCATATATACCATAGGCGTAGCATTGCAACTCTCTTGTTGACAGTAACCCTTGAGTGTTGGAGCAGAGGCGCAACTCTACGTGCAATGCCTACTTGCGGCGAGCACGCATGCATGGATGCGCTAGTGTTCCGCTAATCATCGCAACGTTGCAATACTGCTCTGTATCTTCAAGTCCTGCCTCTTATCATTGTGCGAGCATTGGACTTATACATGTACGAGTGTTACGACGCTCAATCAAGGGCATTTTGGTCATTTCTCCTCATTTGAAGCTTGAATGCTCAAAATGCCTCCAAATTGCTTCATATTAACCTTGTTTGACTCAAATTGTTCGATTCTACCTCTTCGGTGCTCAATACCTCAAAATAGAATTATTAACATTAAAAGTCCATTAACTAGCCTAAATTAAGCTAGGAATTATAACTCTTTTCTAGAGTTATCAGATGCATACACTTGTGCGTGTCATTGACCCTATGATGACCTAATACGAGTGTTATAATTTTTTACATGCTCGAATCACTAGTGAAATAAATCTGACGATTTATAACGGGTAGTAACGACTCGATTAATTACTCGAGGAATTAATTAGTGATAACTGTTATGAAACTTATTTCTATAAAATCAAGAGGGCTCATGACATTTGAGGTACACCAAAATATACCATGGACTTTCCACTCTCTAACTCTCTTTAAACGATTATTTACTTGATCGTCAGAGTGTTGGTGGCCAAGCACCACAACTATGCGAATTTCTTTATTTTGTAGGGCGTTTGTTTAATTCTTTCCTAAAAATTATAAATTTACTGTTGGTACCAAATTTTGGTAGCAACAACGATATTTTTACAAAATTGAAAACATAGCAAAATCTTTCAGTGATATAGTCTCAAAGGGACCGAATCTCGCAGCGAAATCTTTTGCGTGAAAATGCCTTGCATCTTTAAATTCGATTTTTACGTAAACAAATTCATTATATTAAAACATAATATAAACATGTAAATTAGCATGCTTTGGAAAAAGATTCAAACCATTATTACCTATGTAGATTCCCAAGCTTTACGAACAATCCTCTCGAAGTTCCAACGAACGACTCCTCCAACGATCTTGATCACAAATGCTTTCTTCAACAATCTTGAACACTACCACGAGATAAACCTAATTATTCTGTAGGATTCTAGTAGAGGGATTAATTGAATCTTATTTAAATATTCCAATAGGACTCCAATCCTCGTTATTCTTTGTGAATCTAATTTACTTCAATTAATTAAATATTATTTTCTAATTTAATTTGAATTATAGATCATATCCATAATCAACTATATATTAATCACATTAATATATTATTTCCTCAAATTAATTTGAACAATTCAAACCATCTCTCTTAAATATCCTCTAGTGAACTAACAAAGGGACATGGTAGACCTGTAGATTAGAAGCTCCAAGGATATGAGATTAATTGGCTAAACTCATTAACCAAGTTAATCGATATTCGTTAAATGTGGGTACACTCTACTAAAGACCCACAACTGTACCATTCTCAATATAGATATATTTGTGTCCACGAATATAGACCAGTAAAGTGTTTGTAATTTCAACTGGATCAAATTACCATTCCAGTGCTCCTCTAATGAACAGTCTATTTATGGTCCAACCAATAAATAGAAATCCCTACTAGGCCAATAAGAGGGTAGACCATTTGTTCCAGTCTCGGAGATACCACTTAAGGGAACACTCACCTACTTACTCCTAAGGCGGGAATGAGCAAATTCCATATTGTATTATTATTTTCCCAACTCCCCACTTGATTTTGTCCCCAAAATGGTAGACATATTGGGTTGTCGAACTGGACATTCCCACCCATACAAATAAAAGAACAATCCCTCATGAATAGAAGTTCATAATATACTCAGGATTAAGACTAAGATATCTAGGTCTTCCTATTGAAATAAAAACTTAACTAGTTAACAGTGTTGCATTTAGTGGTTACTATTTCACGGTCCAGTCTTATACAAACTCATCGCATGAGATAGCTCCACTCGCATGTCAACTACACGAACGCGTTGGATCATTATATTTGTATCAAATACAAAGTGAGTCGTATCCATAGTGTTATTAGGATAAAGTATTCAACTTAATCCCTATACCATTGACCATTTAGGTTGTATCTTGGACACTGATCCCTGTATGTCTCCACATACAGTTCAAGACTCATAAGACAGTCTCTGATGATAGTTTGTTAGATTTAGGGTTATTAAGACAAGACATACAAACTGTTGGCGTTGATGCCCTAAAGTCTCGTGTCCTGTAGTTTGTAAACAGTATGTACGAACGCTTGTGTTGTTAATATATGATATTTACTTCAAATTTTGTATTTTGCTCATTTACCTGTTTTATTTGCTTTACCACAAACCAATAAACATAAAATACCTGGTTATCTGTATGTGACTCGAGCATGTATGTAGTGACATACAAGTGGATCATGTCTTGAGTGATAACCAAAATGGTCTGTAGTATATGGATATAGGAGAGAAACCTTATCTTGATAACACTACGGATGCAACCCGCTTTGTGGAATGGTCACAAGTGTTGTGACTTGTCATAAATGGTCTGATTCTGATCATTCGTGTTGGGGACATGCGAGCGGGGGCGTCCTGTACAAAGAGTTTGTATAAGATCTGACCACGAAGTGTCAACTTCTCGTTATATAACACCGTTCATGACAGAGACTTCACTTCACTGGGATGACCATAGGTAACACGACCTTAATCCTGAGTGAGTTGGGAACTCTTGCCATTGAGGGATGTCCTTTGATTTGTATGAGTGCGAGTGGCTAGGTCACTAATTCAAACCTACCATTTTGGGGATTCATCTGATTTGGGAGCTAGGAACTCAGCTACACAAGATGGAATTCACTCCTTCCCCGAGGCAGGGGTAAGTAGATAGATGACTCCCTTAAGGACTGATTCCGGGGCTTGAACGATGTGGCGCCACACACTTTTTCTTGGCCCAAGAGGTGTTCACACATAGTTGGACTATGTTGTATTGTTCATCAGAGGAATCGGTGATACTTAAGGAGTGAGATGTAACTACAGGGGCAAAACGGTAAATTGGCCCAACTGTACTTACAAACATCTGTGAAGGATCATCGTACTCATGATTGTTTATATCCAATGGACATGTAAAGATATCTGTGGTAAGAAGAGTTCAGTTGTTGGTCTTTAGTGGAATCACTGACAGTTAACGGATGGTGGATCTCGTGGTTAAAGAGTTTAGTCAGCTATTCACGTACCGTTGGAGCTTCGAGCCACAGGTCCATTAGGTCCTCTGGGTAGCTTGGATAAAGTCAATAACCAGTGTTTAGGTTAATTTGAAATGTTCAAATTGACAAGAGGAAGTTCAATTATATATGATATAATTAGACTAGTTAGTTATATATGATATAATTGGCTAAATGTATGAGATACATTCTTTTGAGGAAATTAGATATAAATATGATTTATATCAAGTAGAGGAGAAAATACTATAGTAGATATGTGATATCAAACTATAGGATATAAATATAATATGATTATATTTATTAATTAATTAATTGATTAATTATATGATAATTAACCAATTTTTTTCACGTTCGGACGTGGGTAGTGGGCATCGTCGGTTATAGTAACCGACAGGTTAAAAATAAAAAAAAGTTTTCATTTTGGAGGGTGAATTCAATATTGCTTCGACCGCCCAAAAGAATTCATGAAACGATCGCCCGAGATCCTATGCGATAGTTGTTTCTCCATCTAAACGATCGTCTACCTCACGATTTCTCTAAACGATCGTATACGTTTTTCTTAAACGATCATCCAACTTTTCATACACGATCGTGTAGCTACTCTATGCGATAAACACTTCTGCTATACAATAGCACTATATTTTCTCCCACTTGCTTATCGTCTACACGACTCGTTGTCCTCTGTCCTCTGCCAAATTCACCAAAGCCCACTCTTTGGGTTTTCATTCCGAGAATACCCAGGGTTCTTTAGTGGTGGTGTTGTCCCCGCCGCAGTGCTCGTGTTCGTGTTGATCGTGCTGTTGCAGTCGACATTCCCGCCGGGTGTTGGTAGATCTGTTGGAGGGTTTTTGCTGCATTGGGATTCTAAAGTTAGAAGACAGTCTTCAACTGGTATGGAATCCTTTCCCTATTATTTATTTTATGAGCATGCCGATAATTAGATTTATGTGTATAATTGTATGTGTTGAATGTATATCATTTGTATTTCGGTCATTGTGAAATCGGAGCGATCTGAACACGCTCATGGAACTCTCGGTATGGGATCCTTCACAAACAACACAAACCATAACATTTATTGAATTAACATTTATAACTCTTTATTGATGTCGATCAATTAATAACATTTACCATCTACGAGTTTTAGGGCATAAAACTCAACAAGTCTATCACTGATAAACTCTGGAAATTAGATCTAAATTTTGTTGTATCAAACTATATTTGTTAATACTTTGGGTTTGATGTTATAGTTGCAATTACCCCTTTTATTTAAATAACCCCCTCCATTTGAAAAACAACTAAACACTTTTCAATGCCAAAAAACTAGTGTCCACAAAACATATCTCAATGCATATATTTTTGTCGAGGAGTGCCTTTAGCTCTTCACCATCCACTAACCCCTTTACAAACTTATAAGTCAAAGTCCCAAACAAGCACAAAACTAACAAAAATTGCATTATAAATATCCGTTCATAACAATACACAATTTTGTATATCCATTAAGTTGTAAAACTATCGTATCCATATAGAAGAGAGTGTGGAAAGAGACGAGTGCTGATGTGAGAAAGAGAATAAGAAAATAAGAAAATAAAATAAGCACCTGATAACAAGCACTATTAATGTTAGATATGGAAGATCTAGTGGCAAATGTGTGGAAGCGACGACAAACATAGATAAGAAAAAAACAAGAAAAAAACATAGAATTGAAGAGGAAAGATAATGCATGAAAGGAAGGATAAAGAGAAAATGTGATAAGTTTGTGGTTTACCTCTCTCGACACGATTAAAGCATCACCATATCCTTCAAATTCGTTTTCAACCATGTGAGTCACACGTTTCAATTAAAACTTGAGTGTTTCATTTCAAACCTATCTCGATGGAACGTAGGAACCATAAGGAGGAGTATTATTTTTCCAAATGATTGTGACAACCTACAAAGAGATGTTACTTCTCCCATCGATTTTAACATAACATATGGGAGAAGTGCACTCAAGATTTTAACTTAACTTCTCCTCACACCAAATTAGAACCGTTGAGGAAAACAACATCTCCTGATGAGTTATTGTAGTCGTTGAAAAAAACACTTAATTTTGATGATTCTTATGTTGCGTAAGAAAATGCACAAAGAAATGATATTTAATTTAGATATTTTAAAATAACTTCTAACGATGCCACATATATTGAATCGTTCGGAGAAATGTTCCTTTTCTCCATGACAAATAAAAACCCGTCTAGATATGTTGCTTATCCTAACAGCGAGGATGTGGTCAAAGAAAAATAACACTTCTCCCGACAATAAATATTGAGAGAAATGCACTTTTTTCTACCTTCTAACAGGAAAATCGAGTTAGCACTTAAATCAAAACAATGTTCGACTAAGTTAAGGTGAAAATGTGTGACATGCCAACGACGAATCCATCAGTGGTGAGATGACATATTGAATTCAGTTGGCAATTTGGTTGATTTCGAGCTTTCTTGGTAATATTGGAAAGTTTACATGCCATATATCTATTAAATTTTTAATTCAACAATAGAGGATAGGAGAACAAATAAATATTTTGAGATGATAATCAATACCCTACTATTCATTAAATTAGACTCATTGACTAATGAAGATTACACCCAACCCAAAACAGAAACAAATTTATTTTAATGTGTTTACATTTAATTATTTGTCCCAAAGCTTGTTTTGCTCCATGACCAAAACATATGAAAACAAAGTATTAAAGGGTATTTTTGTATTTCACTTAGTTTGTGTGTTGACCTGTCCTTTTCCCTTTTTTAAATTGACTATGTTTCGTTTTAATCCCCAATAAAAGTTGCACGATATTTTAAAATATCTATCCAATTCGTTTGGCAATAATAATTAAAGACAGGGAAGTAGGCGATTCAAAATTAACATGTTTAATTATCTGAAAAAACAATTAATATTGATTTGTCTAAAAAAAAAAAAACATTTGAATTATACGTGTATTTAAAATTTAGGTTAAACTATTTTTTTTAGTCCTCAAATTTTGAAGAATAGGTGCATTTAGTCCTTTCGATTGTGGATATTCCTGCGGAAAAGGCTATGTTCGGGCATGTGGTCGACGCGTTGGGAGTACCTATTGATGGAAGAGGGGCTCTAAGCGATCACGAGCGAAGACCCGTCTCTTAGAAAGAGCCGCTAAACGATCGGACCAGGTGCAGGTAGCTTGACCGCCTTACCCATCATTGAAACACAAGCTGGAGACGTATCGGCCTCGGTTCCTGCCAGTTTTGATTCACTTATTTCTCTTGCTTTTGCCCTCCATACAGGGGAGGTGAATCAGAGTTAGGAAGCCCTCGCCCTTTTCGGCACCCTTTCCGGAGTTATTGTTTGTGTTTCGCCGGGTTACTTTCATATTAGAGCATAAAGTTACTTTGTCAAAGTGAAACAAAAGCAAAGACCAAGGGCAACAAAAGAGACTACCCTACGGGCTAGAATCGAGAGGAACTCATCTGCCAAAGAAAGTGTTCAATTGTTGGAACTTTCATTAATGAAAAGAAAAGCGGAGGCCCGCCAAATTTTCAAAACGTACTTTTTTAGTTCCGACTTTTTAAAATAGGTGAATTTAATTTATGAGTTTTCAAAATATACCTTTTTAGTCATTCAATTTATAAGAATAGGTTAGGTCCTTGAACCAATTTTTATTTACACTTTATATAATTATATGAAATTTTGAATTACGAAAATATGTTTAAAAAATAATTTTAGAGAGAAAAGATAATCTAAAAAAAATAATTTGTAATTCCACAAGATAACAAAATTTTAATATTTTTTGACAGAGATTGATAGAGGCTGATAGAAGTTTATGTCTAACACTATGGATGTTTATAAAATCATATCAGTATTTTTTTTGCTATTTCTGTAATTAGTTTGACATTTTTTCTATTTGTGAAAATTTCTCAAAAATTAATGTAAAGGATTTTTAAACCTATTTTTAAAAATTCAGGGACTAGAAAAGTATATTTTGAAAACTTAGAAACGAAATAAACCTATTCTAAAAAATTGAAGAACTAAGAATGTATATTTTAATCCAAGGATACTATGCCGTTGGAAGACTAAATTGGTATTTGTTCTTATAATTTAAAAGAAAGGGGATGTTACAGTAAAAAGGTTGAAAGTTGATAAAAAAGAAAAAAAGCCAAACATCACCTCGTGTATATATATTCCAACGAAAGATAAGTTTTTTTTCATTGCTAAAAATTCATATTTGATATATTCAATTTATATTACTGTCTAACTTGAAAAGTTTTTTTATTTTTTTTATAGATAGAGATGATAATGGGTTTTTTAATAAAAAATAAAAAATGATATATTTATTTATTTATTAAAAAACAAAAGATAATGAACCAAAATCACAGTATTAATATTGAATATTATATATAAAAAAAGGAGTTGAACCCTAACAATTGTTTACGTGAAATTTGGGTGGCCCAAATCTTTAGAATTCATATACTTGAACCCATTTTGCAGCAGGAGAAAGGAAGGGGGAAGTGAAATTACCAAAATACCCTAAAACGTACGATCAGAGCGTGTAGGGCAAAACGGTCTCTACCGACTACCAATCAACACCAAATTCCTTCTCTCGGTCGGGAACTCTTGTTAGAAGTTGGAACTTAGAACAACGTTTATAAGGCGTAAACATCCCTCTTCGATTCTTTTTCTTTTCTAATTTTTTTTCTCTTTTTATCGCTCTCTTTGCAAACGGAATTCATAAGAGCAGCAATTTGGACGCCATTGAAATACTTCACAACTTCATCCGTTTACTCAATTTTCATCTTCCCACCAGGTAATTTGCCGTCTTTCTTTGATTATTTCTGACTTTTCTTTTCGTTTTTGGCAGAACTTTGTGTTTTCCGGCGCGGATGTTTCTGCATTGCTTTACAAATTCTGAAATTAGGGTTTTAATGCTGCAGAGAGTCGGGCTAGTGTCATTTTTTTTGGTGGGTTATCTGCCCCTGTTAGAATTCCTTTGGAATGCGACGAGAGTATTCTTGTTTTCTCCGGTTGTAGATGTTTGAGTTAGCAGAACTGGGATTTGATTGAAGGAGATTGGATACACACATTTTACTTGTTTCGGGTTAGTCGCGTTTTAGGCTTCTATTTTTGTTGCTTTATGCAATTTTTGAGTTATGGGTATCGATTGGTTTTCGCTATCGATAAAATAGATGGGTTCATGTGATGACCCGGCTGTGATCGGGGAACCGTTTCGCGGCTCTGTTACTCGGCTGGTTAGGTGTTCGAGTCAACCTCTTCCCAAGCATCAGTCACGCCAGGAGATGGCTTCCTTTCCATCTGATTCTAGTGACGGTCAGATGTTTGAGCCAGATAGGGGATTGGAAGTGACTACGACCTGTGTCTGCACGAATGCATCGGAGTCTGGTACTGCAGGGGAGGATGGGACATTTAGAGGCTTCGAACATGCAGATACTTTGCTAATGGATAAAAGGTTGGATGGTGATTCTGGCGATAGTGGTCCCTGTCTAAACGAGGATAAAGAAGCTTGCAACGGGGGGAATAGAACATTGAGCTTGGATATGAAAGAATCTCAAGACGTTGATGGTTTGGTTGATATTTTGGGATGCAAAACTACCATGGAAATGATGTCTTTAAATGGGTCATTAGTAGATTCTGTTAAACCCGAAGATCTTGATAACAATAGTTGTATAATTGATGCTCCTGCAAAAGTTGAAAGAGATAATACTGTAGCAAATGGTCCTGTTTTAGCACGGATGGGTACTTGTACAGATAACTTAAAATCTCCTTATGTCTGTGAAATTGTTTCTAATTCAGCTTCTGCCGATGGACTGCCAAGTGACTTCATACAACAAAACGAGCTGGAAAATGATGGTGCTGGTTGTTCATTTTCAGAGACTGCAGACAGGATAACTGAGGCTTCAGTTGAAATAGAAGCAGATGTGTTGAATGAGATGTCCCCTTTACAGAGTGGTCAAATACTACCAACATATATGGAACTATCAGTTGCCAATTTTGATCAGTATGTTTGCCAGATGGAGGGGAAGAGCTTAAGTGGTACCTCTGGAGAAACAGTTATTGAAGTTGCTGCTATGAACAGCAATCCTGAAGTGTGCTTGCAAATGTTGCCTTCACAAGAATGTGAGAGGATTGGGGAATGCTTGCAATCTGATGGTTCACCACTAACCATCGATGCTTCAGAGAATGATTGGTGTGATGAAAAGCGTGACAATAATTCATCCAAGTACATTACAGAGGTTGTGGAAGACGATATTGATGTCTTGACTAATAATAATAGTGATGGTGGACAACATATTGTTCCTGGGATTGAAAATGACCGCAATCTGGAGGAAGGTACTATTCAAGTGAACCACAACTGTGTTGAACTACTTGCATCACCCTTGCTTTCTCAGCCCCCTAATTCTGAAAAAGATGAATTTTATGGGATGTTGAATGGTGCAGATTTTCCAATAAAGGATATTAGTTCTGTTAATTCATGTAGTGTCGGTGATCAAGACCATAATGACATAGAGAAAGTTGGCTGTGTTTCTGAAGTTAAATGTCCTGAAACAGTTATCACGTCTTCTAAGAGGAGTGGCCAAAGGAGAACATCAAACCAAAAAGCTGTGACAAAAAGGGCATCCAGGAAAAGCAAAAAGAAAGTGCCAGAGCCACTGATTTTTGATACTGCAAGAAGGAGGAGAAGCTCTTTATCTAGGCCTGCTCGTCCCTCACCCTGGGGATCACTGGGCTATATTATTCAGTCATTTGAAGAAATTGATGATGTTCTGATAAATCAAAGTCAGAAGCAAGGAAATGATAAATCTAAAAGTAATCAAGGAGGTATCAAGCGGAATAAGAAAAAACCAAAGGAAAGTTCACATAGATCAAGAAAAGGGACCCAAGGAAAATGTGCTACTTCAACTTCAACCAACCGTATTCGTCTGAAGGTTAAATTAGGGAAGAATGTGGGTCATAATTTTCTGAACATTGTGGTTCCCGAAATTGTTGATTCATCATTGTCTGCCAAGGGTATCAATTGCAATTATGGTAATGAATCATATTGGGAAGGTAATTTGGAATTTCCACCATCTACCCTTGGTGTTGATGATCAAAAGCCCGAAGAGGGGCCTTTAAAAAAGATCTTTTGCTACAGCAGGAATCAGGATAAAGAAGAGAAATGTCCTGATGCTTCTGTTGTGAATGAACAATGTGCTAATAATGACTCAAGTTGCACTATTAATATAGACAAGTCATCTGCAAAACATGCAGATGATAATCTGTGTGTTTCCCCTCATTTGGTTGAGCCTGTAGAAAGGGTAAGTGATACCAGGAATTCGGATCCTGGAACTTCACCTGATTCGGAAGTGATAAATTCAATTTTAGATATTCCAGTCGGAGCAATGCGTCGGGAAATTTTGCAGGACTCGGTTTTGGCATCCTTAGAAGATTTTTCTGCTTCTGGAAATGCTGTCAGTACGAAAGGAAGGAAGAAGGAGAAGCCCTGTCAGGCAGTTAGTTGTTCTGAGGAAGGTGGCACAGGTGCTTCTGCTTGCAGTAACAGGTCCAAGTCATCAAAGAAGCATGGAAGAAGACGGAACGTGGACAATCAACATGGTTCTGGTGAGACATTTACTTACACTGATGCAAATATTTTAAACTACGCTTTAACTGTTAAGGAGTTATCTATGGAGCAAGTGCCTTTGTTGACAGAGATTGAACTTCCAGAAGAGGTTTTAAAAGCAGACAACATTCTCAAAGATAAAGAATGTTGCAGAACAGATGTTGGCAGTGTGTTTCCTGAATCAGAGAACTCAAAAACATTTCTTCCTTCTCAATCTGCAAAGAAGAAACATCCCAAAGGTTCCAAGTCTATTAAAACAAGCAAGGACAAGTTGAAGGCTCCTGGCTCAAAAAACAAAATAAAGAATGCTTCAAAAGAGAGGGTTTACCAACGGAAGTCTTTTAATAAGAGTAAAATCAAAGAGGATCTATGTGACCGAGTTGTGACTGAAATGGGAAGTCACCAAATATTAGGTAATTTTACTTTAATTGATTAAGAGTACTCTTGTGATGCAATTCTTTTCCTTCTCTAAACAAGGAGATATTCATGTTCTACTGCTTTTGTGCTAGAATAGTTCTAATTTTTTTTAATGTTTTAGGAAATTGCTTTGTAGACAAGCATGAGAAAAGTGATGACATCATTGCATCCACAGTGGCAGTAAATTTGAGTGTGGTACAGGGTGCTACAAATGAGCAGTATATGCCTCCTCGCAATGCTTGGGTGCTCTGCGATGATTGTCATAAATGGCGACGCATACCAGCTTCTCTTGTTGATAGTTTAGGACATGCAAGTTGCACATGGTACACATTTATTTCTCATATTCCTCTTTCATTAAGAAAAAAGGAAAGAAATACAAGGGCGGCCATGATTCATAAGTCTTCTTCAAATTGTTTAAAGTTTTCCTTTATAGACTTGCAATATGCATTAGAATATTAGATTGCATTCTCATGCAACATCTTCACAGGTCGGCATTTTACTATAATATTTGTACGGAGGAGCAAACTTGGGAATGGGGAGATTGGGATTGAAAAAAATTTAACCAAGTCTGGGTTTCAATAAGCAAATTTGGTTTGGGAATTGGGTAAATGCCAACCTTTTGTCTTGTTTAGGTTGCTTACTATTTGAGTTACCCTATCTTTTTAATTTAGTGTTTTCTTTTTGTTGCAAAAAGAGAGATAAATATGTACCCATTTATTTTTTTTCCTGGAAATAGAATGTTCAGTATATTACCTAGTGGCATGTTTCCTCCGTTTTGGGGATATTACTGAACTCACGATAGAAGAACCAAGTTATACCATACCTCTGTCTGGTGGGATTTCTAATCTTGTTCTAAATTGAGTTCCATGTTTTTCACTTCTTCCTTTTTCCTCGATATCGTGAAAGTTCTCTAATTTTTTCCTGAATGAACTTTAATATAAACCATCATGTCATGATAATATTTTATTGACGGGAATGTATCTTGTTCATAATTTTTAAATATGCATTTTACAAATTAGTGCACTTGAAATAGTTATTTTTTGGTATCCTCAAGTCTTTAGTTCACCAAAGCTGTTTGTTTTTCATGCACTTGATTTTCCTTTTCTATAACTAATATTCTACAAGGATTTTATTTTATTTTATTTATTTTTAGTAAATTCCATATATAAACACTACAAGGATTTTTTAATTATCTAATCATTTTTTGATTTATCATTACCATTATTTTTAATTTATAGTCGTTTGTCATTGAAGGACTTGTAAGGACAATGTGGATAAAGCTTTTGCTCATTGTTCAATCCCGCAAGAGAAGTCAAATGCAGAGATTAATGCAGAGTTGGAAATATCAGATGAATCTGGGGAAGAAAATGCTTCCAATAAACGGCTAACTTACAGGGAATTGGAGAGTTTTCATCCAACAACAGGTAGACTATGAAGTTCAGGATTAAATTACAATTTTCCTTAGCGAGTGCATGCAATAATAATAATGATAATAGTAGTAGTTACTGTTGTCCCACAATCCTGCATTTCTGATAGTCGAAATGTGACTCCTGTACTTGTTTTCAGTGACTGCTGTTCCTCAAGAGAACAAATTTGCTTCCATTAGCAGCAATCAGTTTTTGCACCGCAGCCGTAAAACTCAGACTATTGATGAGGTGCATTTTTCTACATGATGTTTTTTTGATTGGTGATTATCAATATTTTAATCATGTGTCCCTAAAGTTCAAAGTAGGTTTAACTTGTGTGGTCAAAACTGATCAAGTGTATTAGTTGGGATTGAGAAACTTGGAAGTGAGAAGTGGAAGAACATATGAGAAGTGTGCTGTGAGGTTTGGGCGATTTTCATATCGTTATGCCTTTAATAATGGAAATTTATGTTGTGTTCTCAGGTTCTTGATTTTCCTGAGTGTTCTTTTTAGCTATGCTGCTTTGGCTAGGGTTAGACACCTAGCCTTTTGGCATATAATTATGTGTTTTTTTCGGAAGAGAGTGTGGGTTGTTTCTACTAAGTTATCTCATACAATTCTTCCAATTGGGGAAAACCCTTCAATTAGTTTCAATGAAAAAAGGAGTACAGAAGTCCTTTCATCGGCAACTTGATTTTGAAGCTAGGAAAGAAGTAATTTTTGTTCCAGAAAGTCCCTACAAACCTCCTCGGGAATCTCCTATTTCTTTCTATCCCTTCCGTAGGTCCTTGCAAGCATTAGATTGTCCAACAAATCTTCCCCTTACCCAAACACCGTGGGTGAGCAAAACTCTACTGCCGAAGATCGCAAGTCTTATCTGGATAGCACTATAGTACATACAACAGTTATTAAGAACCTCCATCCAAGATTGAACTGGTACCACGGAGAATAAAAGGCTGATTTTGCTCTACAAATTCCTGGTACACAAGGGCTGCCTGCACCAGCGGGAGAGGGAGAAGTGAAGAATTTTCTTCTGAATTTGTTTTTGGTTGATTATTCCATGGACCAATGAGCAGAGAAAAGATTCATGAAGTTGGTTGAGGGTTTCTTTTGTTTTCTATTGCTTTTGTACAGCTTTTTATTCCATATGTGCCTTTGTATCTTGTAGTACATATTTTTTATTTGAAGTTTCATTTCTCGTAAAAAAATGTAATTTCTACTTAGTAGAGAATCCATGTAATATGTTCTCTAGTAGGGAAAATATCTGAAAATGGAACTTGTCACTGCAATGCATCTAGATTTAATAAGGCTGGGCAATCTACTGTGTGTGTGCATGTGTACATATATATTTGATAAGACAGCCTACAGCATGCTTCACGAAGTTGATGTGAAAAAGTTCAGAAATGAAAATGGAAACTTTGTAACTGAAAGCTATGCTGGTGGAAGTAATATGTGTAAAGGAACGCATATGGACGAATGCACAAGATATATTCAACAAAGCTTAAATTAGTGGCAAGTACACAGTGGATGGAATTGGTGTTCTAATGCCCCTGAATCATGGTCATTCTATTCTTGTAAAGTTTTGTTGCTGATGCTGCTTCATCAGTTAGTCCTATTGTTGATTTCTTAATTATTCTTTTATTTTCTTATAGGATGGGAACAAAAATAGCAATCTTCCCTTTTGCTGGGATAAAGAATAATTTTGTTAGCTTTCTTGTATTTTTTTTTGGCTCATATAACCAATGGTTAGAATCAGTAGCTTGTAGGCAAATTTCTTTTTCTCTATTTTGTATATTTTATAGTACTTCATCTTAGAATGATTTGTCGGTGTTGGTAGCCACGTTTCAGAGTTTCAGTGGCCAATTAGGCTACAAGATTGAATACATTTAGGCAAATGTTGTATTGTCCTGATTTTGTATGTTAATAAATCTTAAACAGATAATGGTTTGTCATTGCAAACCAGCTTTGGATGGCCGGTTAGGTTGTGGAGATGAATGTTTGAACCGAATGCTCAATATTGAATGTGTTCGAGGTACATGTCCATGTGGGGACCTTTGTTCTAATCAACAGGTATTACAACTTTTTCGTAGAGTTTGATCCATCTTTTTGGTAAAGTAAATCACGTCCTAATGAAAGGGTGTATTTAATTTTTGAATATGTGGTTTCAGTTCCAAAAGCGCAAGTATGCTAAATTACAGTGGTTGCGGTGTGGAAAGAAAGGTTATGGGCTACAGTTGCTTGAGGATATATCAAAAGGACAATTTCTCATTGAGTATGTTGGAGAGGTAAGAAGTATTTTCCATGGTTGAAGACGTATCCTATAGCACAATCTGTCACGATCTTTGGTTAATTTTCATGTCCCCTGAAAGTTGCATATATATTTCTTTCTTTGTTTGATTTATCTATTGTGTTGATTGTATGTGTTGGTAAGAAACTATTATATTTGTGGGACCAATAATGTAATCTCCTTTTCTACTTCATTCTTTCGGCTAAAAAATTGTGCAACCGTGTGAATATGTCCATGATTATGTGAAGCTCTAGGTTGCATTTGCATAAGATTCTTTATGACTTCATGACGGGTGATATAAACATAACAATGGAAGGGTAGCATGTCAGTTGTTAGAATGCGTGTAGATTTCCAAGTCCTTTGTTAGTATGATTTATTATTTATTTATTTATTATTATTATTTTGGGATAGGATAGTATGAATTTTCTTTTGTCCAACTAGAGATGTTATCTACAACCTCCTTCTGTATGGGGGTTGACTTTCCCCTTTTTGGAATTTCATCTCATTAATGAAATGGTACACACAAATATTTTGATGTGTTTGAATTTTCATGATTTTATGTCATTTTTATTTTTTTATTTAGAGGAACTCGATGATTTTTAAAGGAAAGAAACGATCACCAGAAGCAGTTCTCAAATCATTGTTATTTATGTTTTTTTTTTTTGGTGTAAAAATATTCAACCCTTCAATACTTTCATAAAAAATTTCCTTGTATCTAATTGGAAAACCATTTTGTAACCTCTGTATGGGCCCCTTTTGTATCTCTTTGAATATTTCATTCATTAACGAAATTGTTTCTTATCCAAAATAATATATATTTTTTATTTCTATTATTCTGTCTACACAGGTCCTCGACATGCATGCTTATGAGGCACGCCAAAAGGAATATGCATTGAATGGTCATCGACATTTTTACTTCATGACACTAAATGGCAGTGAGGTTGGATCTTCATTTTCTTTGCTAGTGTTCTTAATTCAATTGTGTTCTCGACACAACTTTCTTTTTGTGGCTAGGCTGTCACCTTGTTATTGTGGTACCTCATCTTGATCATTAAGTTGTGAGTTATAGAATGTGGGAATTCTTTGTAGTAAAGTAATTCATTTCGGTATACTGCTGCTTATCCCCTTTGCAATTTGATTTTATGTTGTTGCTTATGCTTTATTACAAAACTTTAGTTTGGTTTATGCCTCTATGTTGTTGCTTAATGCTTATACTTCTTTGTTTAGTTCTTTTAGTTTCTCCTTATATCATTGAGGATTAGTCTCTTTTCATTTTTCTAATAAAAAGTTTCGTGTCATTTTCAAGAAAAATAATGATCCTATCTACTCTTAAGACTGAAATGTATATAACATTTCATATTTAACTACTATAATGTTTTATAACTTATTATGGTAGATTCCTTCAATCTAATGCAAGTATCCTTATGGTATCATGTGGGTGTCGTGTAGTGTTTTTTTTTTTTTTTTTTTAAATTTTGAGAAAGGAGCTTCTCTCTTTCCTTAGAGGGATCTGTACTCTAATGACGAAGGTTTTTCTTTAGATGCATGAGATGATACATTAGTGTCACATGCATAATTATTTAGAGCTTAAAAATACCACAATTGGTCGATACTCGCATACGTGTGTGTATATATATGTATGTATGTATGTATATACTTGTTTCCTTCTTTTTTAAAAAACCATAGTTGGAGTTGCCAGTTTGCTCGCTCCGTTTGAGATAGCTTTCCAGTTGTTTGATTAGACTTAGATTTATCGTTGAGGAGGATCTCAAGCATTTTTCAGCACGTCAATTATTTCTTTTTTTCTATTTTTTGGGGTCTTTGACTAGGGAGGAGCAATGGAATCTTTAGGGGCTCCAAAAGATCCAGTGAGGAGATGTAGATTAACATCAGGCATAATGTTCGGTCTCCAAGGAGTGGATGAAAGAAAGGCATCTCAGTTGGTTAGTTGGGTGCCTTGGGGCACCTTGTGAACCAGGGTGAGTTGGAGATTGGTAATTTAAGGCTTTGTAACAAAACTTTGTTGGCTAAGTGGCATTGGCGTTTTGCCCTTGAGCCTGAATCCGTGTGGAACAAGATCATTGTGAGTAAGCACGGTAATCATCCCTTTGATTGGGTGGCAAAAGGGGTTAAAGGCACAAACCAGAATCCTTGAAAAGATATTGTGTTTGAGTTTCCGTATTTTTGGGAGATTAGTGGGTTAGTGATAGCTCCCTCTGTTATATGTTTCCATCTTTATCATCTGTCACTTTTAAAAATTGATTGGTCTTTGACTCGTTGGTTTGGTTAGGGAACTCTATTTCTTTTTCTTTCCGTTTCCATTGTCGTTTATCCATTAGGGAGACGAGAGATGTTGCCTCTCTTTTTTCTTCCTTGGAAGGGTGCAATTTTAGGGAGGAGAGAAGGGATGTTCGTGTCTGAAAGCCTAATCCTTCTTAGGGCTTTACTTGTAAATCTTTCTGGAGGGAATCGGTCTTTGATGTGGTCTGGAGGATTAAGATACCAAAGAAAATCAAGTTCTTTATTTGACAGGTTTTACTTGGTCATGTGAACACTTTGGATAGGCTTGCTAGGAAGATGGTTCTTTTAATGGGTCCTTTTTGCTGTATACTTTGTTGGAAGGCAGAGGCAAATTTGGATCACCTTCTTTGGGTTGCCAATTTGTGAGGTTTGTGTGGAGTTGATTCATGCAGGAGTTTGACATTCAGATTGTTGGCCAGAGGGATATTCATGCGATAAGGAAGTTCCTCCTCCATTTTCCTTTCAGAGAGAAAGGCCATCTGTTGTGGCTTGCTGTGGTGGGTGCTATATATCGTGGGACATTTGGAGGGGAGAGAAACAATAGGGTGTTTAGAGGTTTCGATATGGACCATGGTGAGGTTAGGTCCTTTGTGAGGTTTCATGTTTTGTTTTGGGCTTCGGTTTTGAAGTTTTTTTGTAATTACTCTTTAGGTAACATTCTACTTAGTTGGAAGCCCTTCCTTTAAGGGGTTGCTTTTGTGGGCTTGGTTTTTTTATATGCCCTTGTATTCTTTCATTCTTTCTCAATGAAAGTTGTTGATTCTATTAAAAAAAGGACTTTTGTAATTATTCTCGTGGTGTTATTATCTTTGATTGGAGGCCTTTTATTTTTAATATAGGCTGGGTTAGCCTTCTTCAATGGGCTGTCTTTTTTGTATGCAGTATGCCTGTCTATGTTCTTTCAATTTTTCTCAAGCGAAATCTGGTATTGAATTAAAAAGAGCTTTATTTATCTTTTGGCCCCTTGTAATGTTTTAGATTCTTACTTGTTTGTTTTCTTTCCCACCCCTTTGGAAAAGAAACAAATGAAAAAGGAACATATGGACGGAATATATTTTCTCCTTCATCTGAACATCTTTGAAGTAATGCTTTAAGAATATAATTGTCAAATTACTGCGAAGTCAGAATGATTTTCATTCCTATTGTATCCTGTTAGAAGTAACATTTTTTTGTGTAAAGGATTTATAGCTTGAGGTTTAAGAAATTCCATACTATCCTAGACTACTGATGAGGAACTAATATGAGGACCACTCCTCTTAATTACGTCATTTTTTTCATTTCCCCTTTGGTGAAAGTTATTTAAAGTCTGTAATTTGTCTGTATGTGTCTTGCAGGTCATAGATGCATGCAGAAAGGGAAATTTGGGGCGTTTCATTAACCACAGTTGTGATCCAAATTGCCGCACAGAGAAGGTTTATACCCTATCACTAAGCATTGTTGCATATTGTTCTTATAATAAAAAATTGTAGCATACTGTTAATTTTCTTGGTGTTGTGTGTGCGTGTGTTTTAAATAAGTATTTTCACCCTGGAATGAAAGGCTTCTATGCAGCAGTGTCATATTATTGCATTGCCCGATGTGATCCTAAGGTTTTGGCCCATAGGTTGAGGAAAGAGTTCTGTAGTCTGATTACCAAGTGTCAATGGGTTTTTTAATGGCAAGAGGCACATTCTAGACCAAGTTCTTATAGCTAATTAGGTGATGGAGGATCATAGGAGTGGTAAACATGAAGATGTTATTTTTATGTTAGTTTCTTCATAAAAGTAAACATGAAGATTTAGTTTCTTTATAGAAGTAAACATGAAGATGTTATTTTATCAATTGATTTTGAAGAGGCTTATGATTATGTAGATTGTTTCATAGAGAAGGTAATTGGGCCTCAAGTGTGGGTTGTAGTGTGGTAGTTTTTCTTCTTATCTAGGCCTTCCTTTTTGAGGTAGGTGGACCATCAATCTTGAGCAAAATTCTGACTTGCTTTTGTTATTTAAGATCTTTGTGTTGGTTATCAATATTATAGAGAAGTTCATGAAAGATTACGGAATTTGGTGGTTTGGATATAATAGGTAATCTAAGATTGCACAATGAAATTCTGTTGGTTTAGTGATTATGGCATTTCTAGGCTCCGTGCCATAGATTTATTATTGGGCAAGTATGATCCTCATCCTTTTGAGTGGTCTTTCGGTTGTAGGATGGAAGACACATTTAGGAGGGTTCATTGGATGGATGACCCAAATTTTTTTGGGGGGGGGGGGGGGGGGGGGAGGAGATTTGCCCCACTTTCTGAATATGAGGGTTTTTTGACTTTCTGAATATGAGGGTTTTTTGACCCTTTGTTGACGTCAAATTTGATTGAAATTACCAAAAAAAGGAACTTTGCACACACGGAATGGGCTTTCTCACTCTCTCTCTCTCGCTCTTGCACTCTAGCTCTCTCGCTCCTTTTTCTCTCATAGTTCCCTCTCCTCTCCCTCTTTCACGGTCTCGCTCTCTTACTCTCACCCTTGCCCTCGTACAATCCAAGCCCAAACGTACCATAATAATACCAAGATAAAGCAAACAATCCAAGCCCAAACGTACAAACTCTCGTGTACAACTAGGACAAAACACATGGTGCAAATAGAGCAGACTACTAAACAAGTACCAATACAATGGGAAATGAAATAAGATCAACTAGACGACAATAGCTAATAAGCTGGAAATATGAACGCCCTCCAATTTAAGCTTAGATCTTGGTTGGAGAAATCAGCAAATGCGCTGGAAAGTGTACATCGAGAAGAGGCATCGATTCGAGCTATCTATGGATCTATCCAACCAAGGCATTGATTTGTCATGGAAAACTCTTTGGTTTCTCTTGAACCAAATTTCAGCAAGCCAAGCTTTGACCGCATTATTCCAAAGTAACTTGGCATCTGATTTCATCCTTGGTCCAACCAGAATCTGCAGAACATTTTCACAAAATACTTTGCCGAAGACCTAACTTAAGTTAAATAAATCAAATGAACAAGGCAACACTTTTTAGCATAACAGCAGTCAAAAAACAGGTGCTGAAGGTCCTCCTTGTCAGCCATACATAGAGTACAAATAGATGGAGATAGACAATGAGAAGGGAGTTTCCTTTGCATGACTGACGAACAGTTTAAAGACCCAAATAGCATGATTCAAACCGTAATATTCACTCGTAGGGAACTTCTGGATTTCCAAAGAGCTTTCTTCAACCCTTTATCTAAAGGGGAGGCCAATGATAAATGAGTGACAAGAGATTTGACCGAGAAAGCACCGTTGCTTCAAGAGACCATAACCACCTATCTGGACATGCCGCTACTTCTTTTTTTCTTTTCTTTTTTTTTTTTTTTCTTTCTGAAATGAGGCCAAGAGATTCTGAAATTCGATTATCTCTTCCTAATCTTTGAAAGAAAATGGACCATGAGGAAGAGGAGGTATCTCAATGATCCGACACTGAACCATTTGGGTTGAGAGCAATTCTGAATAAGCTTGGGAAGGAGATATTTAGAGGTGTTTTATCGATCCATGGAATATGGATCAAGCCAAAATGCAAATCTACAACCATTGGCAAGCTTGAACACAATCAAGGCTTCAACTTTCAAACAAGATCTTGAAATGAAATCCATGGATCAAGCCAAAATGCAATTCTACAACCATTAGTAAGCTTGAACACAATCAAGGTTTAATTTTCAAACAAGATCTTGAAATGATAATCCATGGGCTACGTAGGCTAACACTTGCCTTACCAGCCGTGTGCCAACTGAACTTGCTTCTACCATGAATGCTCTTTACTATTTGGCACCAAAACGAGTTGGGTCTTCTTTGTCGGGTAGGGGAAAAGAAAATGGTTGGTGGGCTTACTCAAATCGGGTTGGGTCCAAGGTTGTCTTTTGGGTCGGGTCAGAAGGAAAAAATCGAAAAAGAATTTTGTGAAAATGTTCGTCACGAGATCGTGCCGCTGCTTTGTCTTCTTCGTCTTCTTTGTCGAAGGTTGCAGATGGTTTGCGAAGGATCTTCCAACGATTTTCTTCTTCATTCACGGGTTCTCCTTCTTCTTTCTTCTTCGTTAGAATGTTAGGAATTAGGGTGATTGTTTCGCGAAATTGCTCATCTCTTACATCTTCTTCTTCCTCGAGAACGTTTGTGAGTGGGTCATGGATCTTGCCGACGACTGCAAATGGTCTGCAAACGAGATTCTAACAATTTTCTCCGTCAACCACGAGGTTTCTTTCTCCTTCTCTCTTTATCGGAACTTTCTGTCCAACCACACGTTCGTCTTCTTCCTTATTCGTCAGAATGTTTGAATCGATCCTTTCAATTTTTGATGTCAAATTTCCGATTCAGACCTTTTCTTCCTTGCTGGTGATTTCGTCAGAAAACCCAATTTTTTTTATTCAAGATGTGTAATCTTCCTTCTTGTTGCACACTCGACTATTGGAAGCAATTTTGGTTGGTCTTGAATTTCTTGATTACCCGTTTTTGCTTCCTCTGTTTCACCCTTGCCGTTTGAGACTTTCTTGACCTCTCTTGTCAATTGTTCCATAATCTTGTGCATATCTACCATGGACGCCTGCATTGCTACAATTTTTTCATTGAGGAGCTCTATGGATTACTCGACTTGCTGAGTCTTCTGTTGAGTGATCGCAGGGGTGTTGGTTCTTCCGCATCTGATGAGGAGGGGGAAGTGTTGCCTTTCACCATCAGGCCCTATCACGTAGGATGCTCTGATACCAATTAATGTAAAATCCAAAGAGGAAACTTCAATTCATCAAAATCTGCCTAATAGAAGAGAGGGGGGAGTCTATTTATAGAGAATTACACGAGGGATAGGGTTCAATCTTGAATTGTCTTGGCTTTGTCTTGGCTTTGTCATCCCTTGCCAGGTAGGGAGGCAACGGATGTTTTGGTGCTTCTGGAATTTTTCTGTAAGTCCAGGGAGAAGAGAGATTTGTTATTGAGTCTGCAATTCTTTGGAGGGGTTTTCTTGTTAGAGATATTCGTTATTGTTTTCTTGAATATGATAATTGCATTTGATAATTTAAACTAATTGATGCAAGCCAAAACATAGTTACAGACAGAACTGTGTGAGTCTTATGTCTAATAAGCAGAGGAAACATAAACAATATACTTTAGCAAAGTGAAGCACCCCTTTCATTATTCTGGAATAGTTTCCTATCGATCAATATTTCTTGCAAAATACACTAACTGTGTTGAGTGGGAGAACTATATCTTTACACTCTAGAAGGTGGCCTGTCGGAATCAACCAGAGGTGGTCATAGGGCAATGTTCTACGGTCATAGGGAATGCCATATTCTGGTAAGTAGTGAAAGGACATCTGGTGAAATATTTGTTCTACCATTTCCTCAAAAGATTTACATATGCAATGGCCATTAGGCCGTAGATCGAGAGCCATGAACTGAAGCCTGCAACTTTTCATGAGTATTTATTTTGATTGCCCAACAACTTTAATTAAAGCTGAAAGAATACACTTTTCATGAAAGCTGTTTTGTGTGTGAGTGTGTGTGGCACAATTCAAATCTTCAACTCTGATTGATTACCACGAAGAACAGACCGATTACCACGAAGAACAGACCGATTACCACGAAGAACTCCTTCTTATGCGTGTTATGTGCAATTCAAATGTTCAATCTCCTGATCATCTTTAATGACTTTAGCTAGCCTAATGGTGAATGTGTCTCCTAGTCTCCCTTTGACCCATGTTCAAATCTCCTGGTCATCTTTTTATGCAGCATCTCAGTTTTGGTTTACTCTTTTGGAAGCTTTCGATTGGTCGCCATTTCCTATTTCTATCTATGTTCTCCTTCTGTTTTGGTTGGACACCCATTCTATGGTTTGAGGAAGACTCTTTGGTTGGTTCTTGTCCATGCATTCTTCTGGCATCTTCGAGGAAACGAAATGACTGCATTGCATCCTCTTCTGTTGAACGCTTTATGATAGAGTTCTTTCTACTGCTTTCTTTTGGTGTAAAAATTAACACCCTTTTGCACTTTATAGCTTATCTTTTTTCATTTCCAATTGGACTTCCTTCTTGTAACCCATCAATAAGGTGTTTGGAGGTTTTCCCCCCTTATTTCATTTATCGACGAAATCGTTCCTTCTATAAGAAAGTTTTGTTTCTTATCAAAAGAAAAAGAAAATAAACAAAAAAGGAGTTGTGCCCTTGGCGAGATCTTGGGAGAGGATTTGGTCATGAAGGAGCCAAAACTGGCTAGACGACAAGCAAACCATCCAAGAAATTTAATTTGAAAACTAATGGTCATTACATCAATTTTATGTATTTACTTTACATGTTAACCAACCTTGGTTATTAACAGTTTCAAGATTTTTAATATTACTGTGTTGACTAGGTTAGTTCCTACTTTCTATAGCAATGGGGATGTTTTCTTCCCAAAACTTTCCTGTCAAGTAAAGGCAGTACTAGCAACTTAAACAGTTTCTGAGAGTTGTTGGAGAATTTACGAGTTTTTAGTTCTCTTTTCTTTTTGGTTTTGGAACAGTGGATGGTGAATGGAGAAATCTGCATTGGGCTCTTTGCACTAAGGGATATTAAGAAGGTACATTTACTGTTTGCTTTTGTTACCTTCAATTTCATTTACTGTAGACTTTTTACTTTGTCAATGAAAAGGGCTGTGCGTGTGATTTCCTTAGTTCCTTAAAAGCTCAGCAGTACCTTTTGACTTGATGATAGAATCTAATTCTGTAACCCCCATCTGTTTAGGGCTCCTGAAATGCAATTGTTAGATGGCTTTTTTTAATTAATTTTATAATACACACACACACACACATATATATATATATTACCATTTTCCTATCAATTCCTTCCATATCGCTCTCTTGATATGAAGTATATTCCCCTTTCCACGACTGTAGTTCAGTGTTTTTTGGTATGAAAAAAATGTCTTGATGAAAGATTGACATCAGATACATCATATCTGTTTCAATTTGTTTTTCGACAAGTAAATTGAAGCTGAGCTGTAATCAAATAGTTTCGGTGACACTATTCACCGAAGCAGGATCTTGTGATTCCATAATTTTTTTATGCTTTATGCTCTTTATATAACTCTCTTGTACTTTGAGCATTAGTCTGTCTTAATTTTATTAACGAAGAGACTTGTTTCCCTTTCAAAAAAAGATAAAGAAAGTCGAGTCTCTCATAGAATCTGTTTTCACATGATTCTGCAATTATCACTATGAATGTGGATGAAATTGAACAGCCTTGACATTTCCATTCATATCTTAGATACATTTTCTTTAACTTATCCTTGAATGTTTTCTCCTAATTTTTTGGCTGATTTGGATATTCCTGCATTTTTTGTTCACAGCTTGATATTTGATGCTTCGCTATGTTTTTGGTAGCAACATTAAAAAAAAAAACCTTTTCATTTTCTTCCTTTTTCCCCCATTTCATTTTCTTCCTTACATTGTATTAGCTGAAGCTGAATTCTTTCCTGTTTCAGGGGGAAGAGGTGACGTTTGACTACAATTATGTAAGGGTATTTGGGGCTGCTGCAAAAAAATGTTATTGTGGTTCTTTTCAATGTCGAGGTTATATAGGTGGAGACCCCCTCAATTCTGAGGTCATTATTCAAAGTGATTCAGATGAAGAGTTCCCAGAGCCAGTGATGCTTCGTGCAGATGGTAGAAGTTGGAATAATAACGTGCCAACTGCAGTTAGTTCGTTGGATGTTGCTAAAATGCAACCCTCAGGGCATATAAAAGGGATTAGGGATAAGAGAGATCAACCTATCAGAATTGCTATTGAATCAAAGATTTCAGAAGAAAAAGTGGATACTCTTAAGCTTTCTGTCTCGAAGATTTCAGAAGAAAAAGAGGATTCTCTTAACCTTTCTGCATCGAAGATTTCAGAAGAAAAAGAAGAGCATCTTAACCTTTCTGCCTCTACCATTTCACCATTGCACAGTTCATTGGAATTCGAAGACTCAAAGGTAGCATCACCTACTCCACTGCCGGATATTACCCATCAGACTGAAGATGTGACAAGCAAACCTGTCTTTGTTGATCAGACAGAAATCTCTCTTGTGGACAATATTTCTGACAAAAATACGTGCTCTATTGAGCAGGAGGCAAAGTTATCAGTTGATGACATTGATGGTCGTAAGAAGTCCAAGCTGGATGCTATTGAAGATAAGCAAGTGTATATAAAATCGCATCCTCAGATGAAAACTTCACGTAAACCAGGTTCCATCAAGAAAGGAAAAGTTAGCTCTGTAGAAAAAATTCAAATAACTAACAGGTCCCAGATTTCCTCTGTAAAGCCCAAGCGATTGATTGAAGGTTCTCCAGGCAACCGTTTTGAAGCAGGTTAGTCATGTTTGGAATACTAGCTTTAGCTTAAATAGCTGCGATGGGCTTATAATGGTTAATGGTATTTAATGCTTTAGTTGAGGAGAAGCTTAATGAACTTCTGGATGCTGAAGGGGGCATTAGCAAAAGAAAAGTGAGTCATTATTACTTTCCGCATGTTGACTTGTTGAATTTTCTGCTATTCTTTTGGTTTTATTTGCCGTTGGCAATGAATGGTCAGTGGGCTCTTTTATGCTTTACCATCAACTTCTCATTCTCCATGTAATTCTGATGTTTTTTTTTCATGGATCAGAGTATCGGTTTCTTTTTATGTAGCCTACGCTTTTGTTGAAAATTTCGTACATCCAGAAAATTTGTTTCTTATCACCAAAAAAAAAAAAAAAAAAAAAAAAGGGAAAAAGAAAAAGAAAAAGAAAAAGAAAAAAGAGTATTGGTTTATTTTTATGTAGCCTATTCTTCCGTACTTCTGTTTCCGTTTCAAACAAAATAAAAGATGTTTTTACCCAACCCAAGGGCAACAAAAAGTGGATTTGCATCTGCTGCAGTGTGCTCATTTTTTGTTCAGAGATATTTGCAGTGTTTGAGTACCCAAAAGCTTTTTCCTTCCTCTAACAGGACGCTCCTAAAGATATTTGCAATCGATATTATCATTCACAATGTTTTTTTTTTTTTTTTTTTTTTTTTGTGTGAAGATTTACAGGCTATACAGAGCAATAGTTTTTCTTTCCTTGTTTTGCACTCCCTATGAATGGATTTCTTTTGTACCCCCTATGTTTGGGGTCCTCATGTACATTTGGATATCTTCGGATATTTAATCAATGAAATCGTTTCTTATTTTAAAAAAAAAAAAACAGGATGCTCCTAAAGGGTACTTAAAGCTTCTTCTTCTGACTGCTGCATCGGGTGCAAGTGCTAGCGGTGAAGCAATTCAGAGGTTGCCTTAGATTATTATTATGTTTTTGATGTTCCATATTATGAACAGTTATTTCTGTAATGCAGGTGATGATAAATGCTTTTTGTTATTTTCTTTGACAGCAATCGAGATCTTTCAATGATCCTTGATGCTCTTTTGAAGACAAAGTCACGAGTAGTATTGACTGACATAATAAACAAAAATGGTAGAGTTTCCCCCAGTTTATTGTTTTATATATATATATATATATAATTTTTGTGGTCGGGGTATAATTTGTGGCCAGTCTTGCTGTTTCATTTGGTTTATAAAATACCATAAACTGTTTATTCCCCCCTCCTTTTGCTCTCAGGTTTGCGGATGCTGCATAACATAATGAAGCAATATAGAAGTGACTTCAAAAAGATACCTATTCTTCGGAAGCTTTTGAAGGTAGTACTTTTATGGCAATTGCAATATTCCTTTTCAGAGTTTGGGAAGAAACTTCCCACTTCAATATATATATATATTTATATATAATCATTTCCTTGTCTTCTCAAACCATCATGGGTTGGCTTAGTGGTAAACAAGGGCATGCCTTGATAAAAGGCTAAGAGGTCATAGGTTCAATCTATGGTGGTCATCTACCTAGGTACAAATGTTGTAGGCTCGGGGTTGTCCCCCCAAAAAAAATCCTTGTCTTCTCAATACTTTGTTTTTGGAGCATTAGTCTCTTTTCATTATATCAATGAAAATTTTGTTTTCTTTTAAAAATTAAAATCATTTTCTTGTCTTCTGAATGTAACTAATGAACAGTCGCATTTGAATATTTGAATAAACAAGGATCAAGTATGTAATTAGCAAAGAAACTGATATTTAGTATAAAACTGACTTGCAATTATATTGAAAGTGAATTACTGCAAATGTTTGTTTCAAAATGATTGAGGTGGTAAGTGCCAACCTTTTTGGCTTTGTATGGGGGAGAGGGACTAGGAAAATGTGGTACAGATTTCATTCTCTTGCCAGACTTGGTATTCAAAGGATAGTTATAAACCTTTTGCTATCACTACCAAAAACATATGTACATAATTGGTGTTTACTTCAGGCGAAATATATCTTATTTATTTGATATGTTACTGTGTAGCATATTAGGACTTTTGTTTCTTCTGAAGGAAAGATAAGATATTTTAAACATGTACAAGATTGCTTAAAAACACGAGTCATTTTTACTTTTTCCTAGTTAGGCATGCTCGTAGTGCAAGCACATCCTTGAGGGAGGGAGGGAGCATGCCTTTTATGCAACTGCAATGATAGTTCGTTTTTTTCCCTTTCTTTCTTTGATCTGGTCCTTGATGGGATTGGTGGATTTGCTTGAAAAGGATATACTATCCAATGCCCTCATAGGTCGTGGCATAGGTATAAAGTGGTCAAAATTAACCATTTACAGCTTCTTGATGATGCTCTTAGTGATGCACACAAGTAAAAATAATACCTCAAGCTTTTATTAATTGATGCAAATGATACAAATGGAGGCCCCTTATATAGGAAACCAGCCAGCCTGGCTAACTCAAGAGGGAACTGGTTGAACAGTTAACCAGTTAGAAAACAGAAAATAAAGAATAAACAGAAACTAAACAAGATTACAGCTTGGACTAATCTTAAAGAACATGGTATGTTCTTACATCACTTAGTTTTTGATCATTGAAGTTTTTGAAGCTGTGGTTTTTTGTAAGAGAGATGGAACTGCAATGTGTAAGGGTGCAATGTGCAATGTGTAAGAGCCCTAGTTAGGGATATTAGTATGGTATTAGGACATATAGGTAATTAGCTACGGAGTTAGGGCATTTGTTATAAACAGAGGGAGGGGATTGAGGAGCTTTTAATTATCATCGATTATCAAACTTGGTCTTGTGGCCATACTTTTTCGCTGTTCATTTTGCCGTGGAGGAAGTTTTTGTAGCACTAGCCTGCTTGTATTTTTTTACATTATTTACAATATTTGGTTGGAAAGGAAGAGGAATCTTTAGGGTGTTGGTTGGGCTTCCACTCTTTTCTTTTCTTTTCTTTCTTTATTTGTTATTTATTGTTTAAGGAGAAATAATGGCAACATTTTGTTTGAGCTACAATTTGGATTTTGGATGGTCTGGATTTGGAATGGAAGGAACTTAAGAAAATCTTTCAAGCAAAGAAAGATTTTGAAGAAAGTGATCGATTCATCTCTTTTCACGGCTCTTTATGGATATATAAGTGTTCTACCTTTTAGCAATTATGGTTTAAACTCTATTTTATCCAATTGGGGAAGTCTTTTGTAATCCCTTTGGGTGGGCTCTTCCTTTTGTATATTTCATTTGTTTATTCAATGAAATTGTTTCCTATTTAAAGAATGAAAAGGAAGGAGAAATAATGATTCTTTTTGGACTGTTGTTCAACATACAGCTTCTTGGTGGCGCACCAATACACAAATTTGGTGATTTTAGCCTCTCCACGATTTTCAACAATTGGAAGGCTCTTATACATTAGTGTTTTGGTGGGGGGAGGGGGGGGTGGTCATCTCATCCCCCGCCCTTAGGCGGTTCTCTTTTACTCCTCTTTGAATATATTCTTTTGTTTCTTATCAAAACCAAAAAAAAAAAAAAACCACAAAATAAAAACAAAAAAGAAAAGGAAGGAGAAATAATGATTCATAAATAAAATGAAATATAAAGTAGGGAGCAAAGTAGCCTCTCAACCACCCCAAGTGGATTACAAAGAATATCTCCACCTAGTAGTAAAAGTAGTGACACTGTAATGAATGGATACAAAGATTTATGCCAGTACAGAGCTGTGAAAGAACCAAATTTAAGAAAATGTTGAAGGAATTTGTGGATTCGTTGAGGTTGTTTCTCAGACCAAGAAGACCAAAATGAAGCTCTTTTGATAGACATGAAGGTCTCATAAGAAATTTTGATTTTTTGGGGTAAAGATTATCCTATATGCTGTTGTTATGTTCAGTACCTTGACTGACATTTCAATATGTTGAACGATTTTGCCAAGAAAATCAGAGAGAGTTGTTAAGGCTGAAGCCAAGTATCAGCGTCTTCCTTGAAACCCATAAAGTACTGAAACCAAGTATCAGCTTCTTCCTTGAAACCCACAATGGCACATGTGAGGGGCCATCCATACCAAAATCAATGGAAATCTCTGGAGATATCTTCCTAGTGAAGCCAAATTAATCTATCATAAGGTGAGAGGATAGAATTCGGAAAAATGAGTTGATTTCTTTCCATTCCAAGCCCAAAAACGATGGCTTTGACCACGTTAACCCAAAGTAAATAAGCCTTTGAATTCCAATTGTTACCACATAGAAGCTACAACTAGTTTCCTTTCAAAGAATCTGAAAATACCCATGGGAGATTGAGGAAGCAAATAACAGAAACCAACATTTTTGAGAATATGAAACAGGAAGATACCTGCTTTGAAACAGAGAGAGCAAACGAATTGCATAAAGCATTGTGAGGGATTTCAAACTGGAGTTGTTATGTAAAAGCTTGTCCTGACTAATAAAATGATTAGATTGTGCAGGATTTCATAGACTTTGGAGTTGAAAGTATTTATCTAACCTTGTCATATTTTAATTTTGTATAATATCAAATTAAAAGCCTATATTAGTAAATTTTGTATTTTCTTTTCTGTTCTCCTTTACCATTCAAACACAAAAATTTGATTAGGTGTATTTCAAACTTTTATTTTTTGTTCCAAACAATTCTTTATCTTAAAATTACTTCTCAGATTTTAAATCACAGTTTTTTAAATCATTGCTTGACACCAAACAGAGGGTTTAATAATCAAACTCTTATGCAGGTCCTAGAATACTTGGTGACGAGAGAGATACTCACCTCAGAGCATATTAATGGAGGTCCTCCTTGCCCTGGAATGGAAAGGTAAGAAATTGTGATGCTTAATTTCAAACAGTCATTTCCTAATCACTACGTAGATAGCGGTCAACTATGTGGTAGTTTAAATTTGTTGTGATGTGCTAATGTAGACTTCAGTTTCTTCTTGATGGTGCAGTGTAATTTTGTTTTCTTTTTCCTTCTATAGTTTTAAGTTTAGAAAGTTCATCATGAAGATTTTATCAAACATTTTCTTTTCTTTTTTCGTTTTTAAGAAGAGAAACAACATATACTTTTTTCTTTATATACTAAAAATGAAGTATACAAGAGATGATAAGAAATCTTCATGTGTCACTTAGGCCTTCATATAAAACCATTCCAATTGGCACCAGTAGCTAAGAGGATAGTTACAAAAAGGTGCACGGTACAAACTTTATTTTGAAGCTTAACCATTCAGTCTCTCCAATTAAGGGTTTATCTGCAATTGGTCTTGGGATATTGTATTCCTTTCAAACCAAAGTTCTGAAGGAGAACTTTTATAATGTTAGTACCTAAAAGTCTCTTTTTTTCATTGATCATTCTAGAAAAGCACCATTGAGAATATCAAAGAATTTGGGCAATAAATGCCACCACTTGAGACCGACTTACAACTAAAGAAGATCTGATCCACTGTTTCATTATCTTTTTTGCCCAAAATGCAGCAGCTAGGTGAAATTGGGATATAAGGCTGACGTTTTCAGCTATCAATTGAGTGAATTCCTCTGACATAGAGACAAATGAAAAAGTTGATGCTCTTAGGAGACTCGCACAAATTTTTTTTAGAAAAAGCCATTTAAAGAAATTTGTTCCATGTGGCACAATCTCATTGGGTGCAGGCCGGGCTGCACAAGAGATGGGTGCAGTCTGCACCCAAGTATTTTCCATCCTTTTTTCATGTGCTTTAAACTCCATCAAAAACTGCCAATCCACTTTTTATTGGTCTTTTCTAGATCTACTTTGATTACTCAACTTTTTAAATATAATATTTTTGTTTCTTATAAAAAAAAACCTTGATTACTCAACTTTTTCTTTTTTAATTTTCTTCCTTTTGTCAAATGTGCAAATTGAAATTAGGTTTTGCTTTGTTATTCTATGCTAAAAGTAATTGTGGGATATTTACCCTGCACGTACATGCATTTGAATCCATTGCATAGAATAGTCGTGCCTACGTCATTGAATTACTGTTTTCGTTCTGTTGCATTTATATACATTTGAATCCCGATAATTGGAAGTTGCACAGGAGTCATATTAGTGTAACACTTAAATTATATCTCTTGCTAGTGCCTACCCTGTGGTGGGGCTCATAGAGTTTTAGTGGAATCAGATAATGCATAGTTGAACTTTTTTGCTTAGGTTGTAAAACCAAACAACGAGGTGGATGTAACAAAATATGTTTGTTTGCTGAAACTTGGTGTTGTTTATCATTGTTAAAACAACCACACTGATGAGAGTGGTTTTGAAGTAAAGTGAAACCTTAGTGTGATTCCTTTGGTTAGGTTGGTCGAACAAAGGTTTATCTTTCAGATCATTGAGCATGTTGTACAAAATAATATTAAACAGATTAAAATGGGATGATCATAACTGATAGGGAGTGAGGTATAAGAAGGCAAAGTTGCTGAAACTACTTGACATCTAATGTTGGCAAGTAGTTCCTTTTCTTCACCCGTGAGTATGAACTCCAAAAAAGAACAGGCTTTGCTAGACTATGCATGCACAGATGTGTTAATTCTTTTCTTTTGAATGTTACTTTTGAAAGAAAAGAACCAACTTTCGTCAAAGGATTTGACATGCTTATCTGTATCTTCAGCTAATGATTTTCTTTTGCAATGAGTGATAATTGGTAGATCCTTGCGTTGCATGTATTTTAGTGATCCTTACATGACTACTTTTTTATGCAGTTTGAGGGAGTCCTTACTGTCACTGACAGAGCATGATGACAAACAGGTATCATCTACAATTTATTTTAGGGACCTATTCTGTAAAGAGCAATAGTGCAAAGAGTAGTAGAGGACAAGAACTTTAACTATAAATGAACGTTATATATAAAAATATATCTGGTGGGGTAAAAGGGCTTCCCATAGCTTGACTATATTAAAGAGTGAAGTCACAAACAGGGTAATAAGACATTTATCTTCAGATGAAATATCTATGCAAAAGTCGCATTCAATCACAGTTCAGATTTGCAATGTATAAAAAAACAGAGTAATTACGTGAAAGCCTCCGGGATGCTCAAAGATGATGGTAAAAAATATTTTTGTTTAAAATGTATGCCAAATCAAGACAATTTCCTAAAGAACACTAATAAACTTTATAAAATGTCCAAAAACATTCAAATATAGTTCATGATCCTTTTCCTTTAAAATGGGAAGACTTAGCGTAGCTATGATCTTTGGCCAAATGCTTTCGAAGTTCAGTTTTGACGAGTTAAGCATGGACCTGCAGGTACATCAAATTGCCCGAAGTTTTCGGGACAGATGGTTCCCCAGACATTCTAGAAAATTTGGTTACTCGGAGAGGGAGGATGGAAGATTGGAAGTTTACAGGGGTTCAAACTGCAGTAGGTTTACAGCATCGCACAGTTATCGGCATGATCAGGATTCCAGACCCACGGATGCAATTGATTGTGTCAAGCAGTCGATGCCTACATCTTTGCCAGATGCTCATCCTGTGGAGGTCTGTTCTGTGGCTTCCACAGCTGGTCACTCATCGAATGGACAAAAAGTCCGTAAGCGTAAGAGCCGATGGGATCAGCCTGCAGACACAAGCCTAGATCTGAGATCCAAGGAGCAGAAGCTTGAATCAACATCAGTGCAGCAATTGAATTCCAGCCAATTAAATTGTGTTGGAATGGCATCAATGTTGATAGACAAAGTAAACAATGATGATAAGGACTCCTCCCTCTCTGACTCTGTTGGAGTACGTTGTCGGCAAGATGAAGATATTAGGGCAGACAGTGCGGTGCAGAATGTACCTGAAGATATTCCTCCTGGATTTTCATCTCCTTTCAATCCCCCTGTGGCTTCCTCAAGTGCTTTTTCAACAGTTTTAGATCCTCCTCGACAGAATATTTGCGATTTGGGTTGTGCTTTTTCCACGGTTGGACACCCACAGGAAAGATTTATTTCTCGCATGCCTGTGTCCTATGGAATTCCATTTTCTATCATTGAGCAATGTGGAACATCCCATGCAGAGAATCTGGAGTGTTGGGATGTTGCTCCTGGAGTGCCTTTTCATCCTTTTCCACCCCTGCCACCATATCCCCGAGGTAAGAGAGGCCCGCCTACATCTGCCTGTGGTACTGCAGTTGGACAGTCCTCTCAAGAAGGGCAGGTCAACAGCCATGATTCTCGAACTTCTTTCTCAGAAGAAAGCCCTCCTAGTACAAGTACTAATTACCAACCGGATTTGTGCACTTCATCAAACAACCAACAGATACCGAATCGGACAAAAGAATCGTCATATGACTTGGGAAGAAGGTATTTTAGGCAGCAAAAGTGGCGTAATACAAAGTATGGTCCCCCTTGGTTACAGAAAAGAAATCAGTGGGGATGCCAAGGGAACTTCAGAGGTGGCGTGAGTGCTATAGTTGATGACAATATACCCAATGAAGAAATAAGTCCATATTGCTCGGATGAAGCAAGTGGTAGACTGGATAAGGCTAATGATGAATTTTATCAGCATTTGCAGAACCAAAATCTGCGTTGAGTCTTAGGAAACTCATGATCTACTGAAATTTCAATAGAACCCAATGTATTCTCAGTTCTTTTCCTTAGGTTTGATATTAATCAATTGGAAAGTTTCTTCAACTTCAGTATGGTAGTGCTCTTACTCCAGCGTTAGTAGTACTATTCATGAGGTTGATCTTTGCTTCCATCAGCATATGAGGTTTTGGATCTTTATCCATCAATCAACACCTCAAAGAGGTAGGCATTCTTATTTGTATATCATTTTCTCACAAAAATTAAATTGTGATACGCAATGTTTAAAGATCTCGGGAAAATAAAATTTTCATTGATTCTTGCTGTCGTTTGCCTACGATTACTGGAGATTCAAAATATTTCTTCTTCATTTTCCCTTCAAGCCATTTCACTTATCCTGGAAAGTCCATGGACCCATGCGGATCAAAGTACTAAGCATTTGTATGAATGAACACTGCTTTTACTTTTACCATTTATTTGTTACATAGGAAATGATTTATTAGTTCTTTTTTTTTTTTTCTATAGTTCTGTATCTTTCTGTGTTTGTAAAGCTATTCTTATCTGGGTATAATTGGGACAAGTTGCTAAATGGAGTTCTCTCATCACTATTCATGAAGGCATTTTTGCATTACTGATGAAAAATGGTCTGCGGCATGAACTCAGGTACTCTTGTTATGTCTAGTCTACTACCAAATAATGTATGGTGATATTTTCTAAGCTGGTTGAGAAGTTGTATGATGATTGACTGTTGGTTGGAGATTCTTGGCAGTAGATTACTCTTTTTGGTTTCGATATCCCTAAATAGTAAATGGGTCTATGCAAATTATTGTTCTATAATATTCAGTTTTCAGTCAGAATACTGACGACTTCCTTTTTCCATTCTGTTCTTTCTGCTTTCCTTTTGTTGCTCTTTCCTGCTGATGATTAGTCTTGAAGTTTTCCCCTTGTCCCTTAGGTTGTTTTGTTGGGGCGTCACATGTACTTGTCATATAGAAGCATTCTTAATTTGATGTGCAAATCCGGGAAAACATTGTGCATGGTAACTATACTATCATTTGGTTTCGCGTTCTTCCAAATATCTTATATTATACGGAACTGTATTCAATCAATTCATCATTTTATGGCCGTTGATGTATTTTGTCATGGAACAAAGGGTTCCAACTTTCTCGGGGAGATCTCTATATTTTCAAATTTAGTATGGAATTGATATATACTCATAACTGTATCCGTTGTTTAATTGCCTTGATAACGATATTGCTCATTTAGGTAAGACTATCAGGGAGAATAATAAGACGTGTTTTTACGTTTGTAATGGCTGCTGCCGAATCAGAGGTGGTGTTATTGGGGAAGGGGGACAAGTGTTTCTAAGAGTACAGATCTGTGAGTAGAGACGAACTCAGTAGAGAAGCTCTATAGGTTAGGCTATTTACCCTAGGGATGGAGTGTTAAAAATTTATATTCCTTGTTGAATCTGTGTCAAATCAATAAAGATAAAGAAGGAATTTGCATCGTTCTTAGAAATTGCATACCAAGAATTCACGTCATTCTATTAATGGATGTAACCATTTTGAAATGGTTAAAATCAATTTGATCATGTATAAATTCACTCCCTTATATGTCTTACATAGTTCAAAATAAAAAAAATTGATGATATGAAAATTACATTTCAAAATATAAAACCAAACATTTAAATTCGTTTTCAAATGATTAAAGACATTTGAAAATAACTTTGAACATGACAAAAGGAATTTTAATCATGGTATTAATGTTGTATCCAGAAATTTTTTGCACTTCTAGAGGGTTGTCCTTGCTTCTTTGCGGTTTTGTGGGGTATTTGGATTGAGAAGAATAAAAGATTTTGAGGGAGGTAGAGGAAACAAGTGACAGTGTTTGGAAAGTGGCTAGATTTAAACTCCTTTGGGCGTTGGTTACCAAATCTTTTTGTAATTATGAGCTCGGTTTTGTTCATTTGGATTGGAGTTATTTTTTGTAGGTTTTTTTTTTTTCCTCTTTTGGAGCTGGTGTCTTTTTATATGTCTTTGTGTATTCTTTTACTTCTCCTAACGAAAGCACGGTTTCTATGAGTGGTCGATTTGATGATGTCCTGAGTGGGAATAGAACTGAAGGGGAACAAAGAACCAGGGCTTGGAAGTTATATATTTGTTCTTTTAAAAGAAAAGCCTTCTGATCGTAAAGCATGGCATTTGGTTTTCAATTGCAATGGAACCTACCCTCCACAGGTCCCTGGCTCTGGATATGTAACATCCAACTAGATCGCTCAAGTTAGATAATTGCAAGAATATAATTCTTGTTGGTTAAAGTATTACATGAACTTGTGTCTAAATATTTTAGATTAAGTCCCTAATTTCAGTTGCATGGACTTGACCCCTAAGTTATAGGATTAAAAAGAAATCATGTATTTTTTGACCTGTATTTGTCAAACCATTTTGTGATGTAGAAGTTAGCTCCAACACCATGATGAGAAGTATATTCAAAATAAAATCCTTTCATTCCCTATCTGCTTTAGATTCAGGGATAATTTTAGAGAATAGGGTGTCTATTATTCTAATATATTGCTGGTTAAATTACAAATTTGGTCCTTATGATTTGGAGAAAGTTAGAATTTAATTCTTATAGTTTATAATTAGAATCTAGTCCCTATAGTTTGACAAAATTTTAGTTTTTATCTATAAGACTAAATTTTAACTTTTATGGCTATAGGGATTAAACTCTAACTCTTCTAACCGTAGGAACCAAATGTGTAATGTAACATATATTGTCGTTCGAATATTTTTCAGTTAGTAATTCGAGATCTTCTCCTAGTTGCTTATTATTATTATTATTATTATTATTATTTAACCATCCTTCTGTCAAACAAATATTCAATTTCCATCTTTAACAACATCAAGAAATTGTGAAAAATTATACTTTTGGTTCAAAAGATAACCTATATGTTGAGCAGATTCAAAGGTTAAAAGATCAGGTTTCATTGTTTGGTGGTTAAAAAGATCTTAAAAAGAAAGGGTAGCTGATATTCCATTCGATGAGTGGGAAGGATTGAGAAATAAGGGTGAGAAGTTGTATTTGGAAGTGTTCATGTTTAAGTTATTAGGAGATCGATGAATGAAGCAATAATTATTTGAGTTAACTTCCACCAGGTTTCTTCATTTTTGCCTACTCTTCATTTTGATTGATTTTGTGTGTGGCTTAAGCTTCATTTTTTTTTTAACAACTTCTTGGTTGCCTTTTTTTTTCTTTCTCCTCCATGGACTTTGATGTTGCATCTTCTAAAATTATTCCAAATTCCTCATCCTTGCCTTCTAGAAAGGCCTCACTTTTATGCTATATATTGAATATGACAACAACTATAATGGGAAATTTAAGTCATATACAAGATTAAACTTGTAAATGCTTATGTCAATTTGAACATAACTTGGCTGGATAAGGATATTAAAGGTTCAAATCTTTCCACCTAACTCAAAAAAGAAAAAAAGAAGGCAAAAGCCTAATACGAACAGGAGCAAAGTTGAGCAATTAATGTATCTACCCTCTCTTAAAAAGATTCAAATGACTTGTTTTTATTGTATTAAAATAGATTTGTGACAATCTAGGCGTATACTAACTCAAAATGAGTTATTGCAATGGAAAAAACTTAAAAGAACAAAATTATTGTTATTTTAGCATAACTATGTTGGAAATGACTTTTGAGTTTAGGCCCATAGCAAAAGTTAAGGGAGTGCAAGTATTTTGTTTCACATTGGAAAATTTAGCTATGTCTAAAGGGTATAAATACTAAGGTATGCTAGATGTAAGTCTAAATTGTGTTGGTAGTGCAAGTATAACCCTTTCACCGCACGCACGCATTGACATCGGACAGATGAGCGGGTTCGAGTAATCGTGCTTGTGCGAAAAAGAACTAAATTTTGTTTTATTTACTATTTTACGAATATTTTATTTTACCTGAATTTGGAGCCTGTATTAACCTTGGGTAGCAACCAACATAGCAATTAGCACCGTCACTTTTGCAATGGTTCCACCACGATGCAACAACTCTTTACGGCATCTGTTTTAATAAGTTCAAGGAACATTTACTACATATTAAAGTGAATGATTGGTCCCCTCATTATAAAAAAAATACACTTTTTAAAAAATGGAATTGAAAATTCAAAACATACTGAGACGAAAAAGAAAAAAGAATGACAATTATATATATTTAACCCATTAATTTCTATCAAACTTCAACTTGAAATATTTGACAAAAAAGGGGAAAAAAAGGAAAATTTTAGACATGCAATTGGGAACAAATATCCAACCATAAAATCTTTGCAGTCCCATAATGTGGTAAATGATCCCAATAATTATTAGCCTAATAATTGTGTGTGATACTGTTAGGAAATGGATGGTGAGATCTGAGCCGTTGATCGTGAAGTGGAAATCATCGCTTAAAGCGAGGGCCACGTAGAGCATCATCAGAATATTGAGCTAGATTCT